>NC_140974.1:4286563-4299063 GCF_056783735.1 Eptatretus burgeri
ACCCTGGAAGATGTAATTCCCCTTGTATTCCAGTAGTTGTAAATTTACTTCCTGATAAAAACTTTTGTATATCTCCTCCGAGTTTGTGTTTGGAGATAAATTGATTTTTTTTTTGAACCACACACCGAACATATACCTTTTTGTATAACCCTGTTATTTTTACTTTTAATATATGAAATATTTTTAGTATTAGTTTTCTTTTTACATTTGAGACAATAACTCATTTATTTATGAGAAACATTCCTGCAGAGTGCAAAAACCTTTTTAGTTTCCAACATGCACATTTGAATCTTAATTTTTAAAACATAAAGAATCCTTAGAAATGCCTTCACTCTCTCCTCCATTTATTTAAGAAAAAAATAAGAATGAAAAACTTGAATTAAAATGAATAGCTTGTCGATATCAATATTCTTGTCGAAAGTATTGTAAATAGACTTGTCAATTCTTTGTTTTCCTCCTCGGTGGGTTGAGTTATTTTCTGTAATACCCCTATTCTTTTTTGAATCTCACTGGTTTCTATATTTTGATATTTATTTATTCTCTCTCTTTCCTCCTTCTCTCTCTTCTCCTTTTCCTCCTTCTCCCTCTCCTCCCTCTCTCTCTTCTCCTTTTCCTCCTTCTCCCTCTCCTCCCTCTCTCTTCTCTCTTTCCTCCTCTTCCCTCTCTTCTTTAACTCCTTCCTCATCCCTTACTATCCTTGAATCGCTTACACCCCATAGAATATTATACATATATTCATCAGGATTTCTTGTTATTCCTGTATCCAAAATATTTTTTTTTACAACAGGAAACCAATAAAATTTCTTTTGAATTTCTAAAATAGCCTTACCTTTTCTTAACTTTATAATTTTTTCATTATTTAACATTCTAATTAAATCTAAAGTTGTCGGTTTATCAACATCAGCATAATGCCAATCTTTTATTGAAAATACCTCATTCTTATGTTGTAGAACATATTTATTAAAATACCGAATACCCTTTTCTTGAAGGTATGCTTGGACACAGAAATGATAATTTTCTTGAAGCCTTCTTGCTGTCATTTATGTATTAGAAATATATGTTAGAATAATATTATGGCACGAAACACCTCCCCATCTTCCCATAGTTAAATCATTTTGTATTTCCTTACTTATTATATATAATCCTGTTTTTTCTGTTTTCATGAGATAAACAAGGGCAAAACCATTATTATATTTGCCCTTATTAAATTATTTTATTTGTTGTTTACTAATCGTGGCCCCACAAAACTCATTCTCGATACCAAGCGGATAATATTCTTCCTTACGAGACTGATTTAATTGTTCCAGGTCTTCGAGGTTAATTTTAAATGACCAATTATACCCTAAATCATTCATATCATACCCCCATTGTTCTATTCTCATATAAACGATACGCCCTTCTTTATAAAAAATTATTTTAATTCGAACTGTGAATTCTGTATGACCTGGAGATAATATCAACACTTCTGTATCTTTGGAATACACGGCCGTTTTATTTAAGGATATATATTGTGATAAATCGCTTAATCTCACCAAGTCATTCGCGTCAGTCGGGCTTGGATAATTTTTTAATTTATAAACATTTTTCATGTTAATATTTTTGGTTATATTATATTTATGTCGTTCAGCCTGTGCCTTTGTGTAATAATTTGATAAATCAATATCCAGTTCTTGAGATACACCAAAGATAGAACCATCTTTACCAACATAAGTCATTTATATTAGATTAAAAATAATATCATAAATTTTTTTATTTTTGTTGAGTTGAAATAACACATATAGACATAATTGACCACAACACTTGGAATTTAATTCTTGGACTTGAAATGTTTGATAAACACCATTCTGTAAGAATTTTATGACTTCAACAGGTGGTGGAAGACCAAAACTATCAAAATAATATTTGTCTTGACTATTAAAAATACAAACCCAATGAGAACCGTTCCCATTATTATCTTCTAAGTTCATAATAATATTCTTTGTATGTTTCGGCACATTTGTTAATTCATCTCTCATACAAATAACCACATTATGAATTTTTAATTTCTTACAATATTTGACAAGTTGTAAATTTGATGTTATATTCTTTCCAAATTCTTTCAACCACTCATCAATGCTCATTTATTTATTACAAAGATATAATCCATTACCTCTTTTCGTTAATTTTACACCTGCTTGTGCTATAGAAGAAAGCATATCTCCAACTAACAATCTCGCTTTATCAGGCAGACCTTCAAGTTTTTCAGCAAAATTTACAATTACACCTCTTCCACTAATTTGTTTCAAAAACTCTTTGTTATGTCTTTCCAATTCTTTTTGAGCCTGGAGTTGAGCCTTCCTTTCGTTGGCAGTTTTCACCGCTGTTGAAATACCACCCGTCAATGCTCCAACCGCACTTAAACCAGCAAATAAAGGAATTAGAAATGGGAGAAATCCTCCACTCGTCTCTCTTATTGAATATTTTTTCAACATTGGTTTTGTCATTTTAATTTTAAGTGAGCCAGTGTCATTCCAGATTTTAACCTGTTCTCTTGTGAGCAAAACATCAATTCTTACTGCTCCTTTTCTCTGAATTGTATTAACGTTAATCGTACAAGGCTTTTGATTTTGAACACAAGATGATAGTTTATGAAGATTGATTTGATTAACATATACCCCAGTTGGTACTTTGCCACTCATTTATTTAACAAAAAATTATGTGAGACTAATCATCACACCATTATCTGTATTAATCTGCAATTCTGTTTCTTCCAAAAGCAAACAATATGTATCAACTTCTTCACTCTCTCCTCTTTCAATGTATAGGGAAGTATCCACTCGATTAGACTTTATAGTTTCCTTTTGAGCGCTAATGTCAAACGCATAGATTGTATACAAACTTTTAAATGCTGTCATATCCAAAATAGGTTCTTTATTTCCATTACTTTCACACACCTTTTGGTAAGACTTGTATGCTTCAGCAAAATCATTTTTTTTTCCCAATTAATTTCCAATCTATCTCGTGGATAAAATGTTCCATCTAGAGAAACGTGAAGTCGTTTCACCTTAGCATTATCACTCAATGCATTATTCTTATCAGTCGCAGTATCACCATCTGGCTTTTTAAAAATCATCCACAGATATCGTGGCTTTCCTTCCAGAACACCCAAATTCCACGTGTAAGTAGTTTGGTTGAGTTTAACGTGTTGACATCTTCTTTTGAGGTATGATACACTGAGTGGTTTCTTTGAGTTAAGTCTTCGATTCAACATCTCTTCTGTTTTAAGATTAGGAGTATATTCACTGATATACCAACTCATTTCCTCAATTACAAATTTATTCTGATCACCAAAAGCACTAGCAACACCAAAAAGCAATCGATTTTCATTATCATTCCTTTGTATTTGAAATCTAATTTTAAGACCATACAGAACTTTATCATGATCACAAAATCCAAATATACCTTGAAGAGGAACTGCCACAGCAAAACTATTTTCTGCTTTTGTATCATCATTATACATTCCTTTCCTTTGAGTATATCCAGGGTCTGTGTTTGTTCCCGTTGACATATCAGGAATAAAACCTTCGACAGACCCCTTTTCCATTCTATCACTGAATGTATAGAGTGTAAATTTCATCATTTCAGATACAGCAGAGACATAATCAACCGCTTCAACTTCTTGTGTTCCAATATACAAACGCACACTATCAAACATTTTCCATAAGAAATCATTTACAAGTGTAGCATTTGTGTTATTCCCAGCCTTAGTGAATTTAAATTTACACAACAAGAAACTTTCGGAGAGATTCAAATAGGTTTGTTGATTATTTATTTCAAAACTTTTTGTACCATTCGTATTCCAGTCTGTTCCAGTTATTGCATTTACCTTGAAGTAATCTTCTTTTTTAGTGGAGTTTGAGATAATAATAGTATCATCCAAATCATAGATACTATCAATTGCTTCCATACTTGTATTTATTTAGGAAAAAAGATGTTAAAACTTTTGAAACCCTGATCCAAGTATTTGAATTATTTTCTGTCGTTCTTGGGGGGACAACTGAGTTTTGCCTTTCTTAATTTCTTTTATTGCTTGTAATTTATGAGATTCCTTCTGAGCATCTTTTATACTCTTTACGGCACCTGCTACATTTCCCACAGCAGAAGCAGTTGAACCAATTAGATCTTTATGTTTAAGAATAGTTGAACCAATACCCATGAGAGTATCAATTATCCCATCTCCTCTAAATTGATGTCCAACACCCCTTTGTCTCTTAGGTTTATAGTATCCTCTACCAAGATACATACCTTCACCCTTGTAGTATGGGGAAAGGAACATCCCATCCCCTGTAATTATTTTATATTTTCCCAACTCGTGTTTCCTCACAATAACCATCGTATTTATTTATTGGAAAACTTCACGTAGGTGAATTCTGATGGATATAACTTCTCCATTCAAAGAAATCACATGATTATCTTGGTCGGTTATCCTAAAATATACTCTGTGTATGGTTTTTCCTGACACAGGTAGATAAACCAAATTTTTGGGTTCCATATTGAATTTATAACCAATTGGGGTTGAATATGCGCTGAATGAAAATATTGTATTTGTTTTTTTTCCATCATTATAAGCACCATCAATCAAATCACAGTGAATTAACACCGAATTTATTCCTGAGGATATTTGAATGACATTATCACTGTAAAACGTCCCATTAGTTTCAATCTTTTTTGAGGAGAAACCCAATAACTCTCTAAATGAATTATCAATTGTGAAATCAACCTTGTAGTTATTTTTAACTTTAATCGTTGATTTTGAAGTATGTTTTTGAATGTTTATAACAATATTTTTTGGTTCATCACCCTGTTCTTTTATAAGACGAGCAATTTCGGAAGATATTTGAGAAATCTCATATGCTCCGGGTGAGACTGTTATCGTTTTGTATCCACTTCCCGGATTATAACTAAACTTGTCATTTTTCTCGGTTATATTAAATAAGGTATTATAAGTTTCCATGGACAATAAAGATGCCTCATATTCTTTTGTTGTGTCAAGTTGTAGTGGGTATGGGAATGAAGATGTGTGGTCGCTTGTTGTGAAATTGAAACTAAGGATTGTGCTTCTCATCTTATTTAATATGAGATAAAATGTCTTTATATTGATATATATTAATTATTTTCATGTTCATCAACTGGTCTAAAATGGCTGATGCTTCATTAAAACAATTGTTATTTCCAGCCTTCTTACTGCCTAACAACAATAACAGTCTATTAACTAATTGCGATGGGTCATTTGGAAGAAAACTAACACCTGAACCAAGGATACTTAAAGCCTGAATAATGTGTTTCTCCTTCTCATTCTTCCTACTTTTACCAGAAAGAATAACCTTATAATTTAGAGTGTTCAGCAGATCAATATATACTCTATCATCATTATTTTCCATATCCAATGGTTTATCAATATACTTTGATTCATCCCTCACAGTTGAACCTTGTCTTCCATCTTTTGTGAGAAGAAACATTAATCTCGGAGTTAGTTTAACAGGGGGTTGAGCAGAACCCAAGAACCTTAATTCATCATTAAATATCAATACCTTTTCTTGAACAAGATGAAATATTGCTGATTGTTCTGTTGGAATGAGCCCTGCTTTGGTTTTTGAATCCGCTGAATATTCATTGTTTTGAACAGCATTCACAATATAATCAGGGGGTTGATTAATCTCTTCCAGTTGTTGAAATAATTCTTCATCATGATATTCTAATTCTCCAATATGCTCTAATTCTTCCTCCGTCATTTGACTGAAATCTTTTAACATTTGGAGCTTTCTGGGAGTATATTTTATTGTGGGAACTGTGGAAACATCTATAATTTTTTCTTGGGAAGTTTTTAAAAGTGGTTTAAAAAATTTCTCTTGTTTTCTTTCAAATGCTTCTTCACCCGTTAGTTTTTGTCTGCGTTTATTCTTTATGTCTTCCTGTTGTTTTACAACTTTTGAAACCAACTCTTGATGTTCCCTAAATCTTCTTGCTCTTTCTTTCGCATCCATTTATTTATTGAAAAATATCATTTAATATCTCATCTTGTTTCACAACAATATATTTATATTTTTCAGTCGTGTGTTTCATGTAATCTCCAAATTCCTTTTTACTACATAATGTAGAACAATTGTCTCTCCAAAAATTGTTTATATCTATTGAATTTAACTTGAATAAAATAAAAGTATTAGCATTGTTTCTGATGGAACGACGAGGAAGTTGAAAGTACAATTGACTAAGATAAATACAATTACAAGAAGAATGTCTCCCTCTTGTGTAGTAGCTGTCCATTACCGTTTGGTTTCCCTCATTAACACAATCATCAAAGATAACGAGGTTCTTTTTGGATTTATCCAAATCTTGGGGAGACGGTGTATCATCCGTATTATCACTCAGAATACAAGTTATCGGTTTTGATTTCTTTTTACATCTCTGTGTATCACAAAATAGTTGTATTATATCTTCAATGTTAAAATCATTTAGGTTTTTTTGAAGTTTAAATAAACCGATTATATCTTCTTTTTGAAGACCAGCATTAAAACCTTGTGAGAGTAGTTGATACTCAGGTTGAAAACTCGACTTTGTGAAAATTATTAAATTATCATAATCTAAAAAGTTGGGAGTGAGGAGCATCTTTAAAAGTAAGCAGGTTTTTCCACATCCACTTGAACCAACTATGAGGCATCTTAATGAATTTGGGAGATTTTTATGGTTGTCAAATTTTATCTTATTTTCCCAAATGGGTAAAAAATCATTCATTTATATATTTGGAAAACAGGTTATTTAATTTATTGTTGGCTTTTTTCGAAATTCTATATTTTATCCTAAGTTCAGGTTTAATTTCAAGATAATCCATTATTTTATTTATGCAATATCTTGTGTTGATATTTCCCTGAAAATCACATCCATGAATAATACATAACAACAATCCTATGAACATTTCTCTAATACTTTCAGTTTCTTCCCTTGTAAGGAAAGGTGTGTTATCACCCTCGTACTTTACATTCATTTCTCTAATCAATCTTGTAAAGTAATTCATTTTTGGTGTAAATCTAAAAGAATTATTTTCCTTTTTATATTTTTGATTATCATTAATTAGAAGATAATCACAGAATATACATTGTTTATAGGCTTTTGACTCTGTGTTTAATCCCCGTCTTTCACACGCAGGACAATTCTCAAATTTGTCATGTGGAGAATCATGGAATTCAAGAGGCTCAAAATCGAGTAAACTATTCATATTTATAAAGTAAAACTTTACTTAAACTGAAATTCATCTTCGATATCATCTTCGATACTTTCAGAATCATCTATACATTCATAACTATCATTTGAACACAAACTCTCGGTGTCATAACTATCGTTTGAATGCAAACTCTCGGTATCATAATCACTCTCATAATCTTCAAAATCTTCAGTTGAATATTGACTCATTTAATTAGTAGAAAAAACATTACCATCGATATCGATATACATTTTTTCATTAACAGATTCAACTGCTACATTTTTTATATTAAAGGTAATTTTAAAATGATCCTTAACTACAATTGAACGAAATGTCATTTCACCTGATATATTAACATCCTTTATTTCATCAGGATTTATATCTTTAGGGTTGTTGAAAAAAATACAAATTTCTCCTTGCATATTACAGATGGTCTTATCTTTTCTTTCTAAAGCTTCATCCATAAGGTTTTTGTTCTTTGATACTTTTTCTTGTTTCATTGCTTTTTCTAGTTTTGAATATATTGCCAGAAGGAGAGGAGAAACTTTTGTTAGAGATACCTTAATTGATGTTCTTCCAGGTATACTAAAAGCCCTTCCAATGAAGAAATTGAAGAACTCATCATATCCACCATAATTGTTTTTATCCAATAGTTGTTATATTTATCTTTGTTCAATTTTACATCCTTGACATATTTCTCAGCATCTTTAACAAATGAAGAGATTGATTGAAACTTGTCTTTTGTGTCTTGAAACATTGTATTTATTAAGTGAAAAAGTTGGAGGATAAAATGGTTTTAAGCACAGATTCACCTTTAAAATAAACGAAATTTTCATCAAGAAAATTTTAGTTTAAGCACAGATTCACCTGTAAAATAAACGAAATTTTCATCAAGAAAATTTTAGTTTAAGCTCAGATTCACCTGTAAAATAAACGAAATTTTCATCAAGAAAATTTTAGTTTAAGCACAGATTCACCTGTAAAATAAATGAAATTTTCATCAAGAAAATTTTAGTTTAAGCACAGATTCACCTGTAAAATAAACGAAATTTTCATCAAGAAAGTTTTAGTTTAAGCACAGATTCACCTGTAAAATAAACGAAATTTTCATCAAGAAAATTTTAGTTTAACCACAGATTCACCTGTAAAATAAACGAAATTTTCATCAAGAAAATTTTAGTTTAAGCAAAGTTTTATTATATAAATATGGTGAATACAACATACTGCGATGTTTGTAATCACGAATATAAACATTATAGAAAACACCTCCGAACCAACAAACACACATTTAATCTATTTCATAAAATATCTCCTCTTAAGTTGGAAAGAAAATATTGTGATACCTGCTCAAAGGATGTTTTGAAGAGTAGTTATAATAGACATCTTCAATCACAAAAACACAAGAAAAATGAGTTTAAAGTAAAGGGAGACTATTATATTGAAAACACTGATGGGGCATTTAAAGGGCATATAAAAATAAGGATTTTTCAATTTGGAGAACCCGGTCCATCATCAATAGTTGGATCAATTGAAATAGTGAAACCTGATGTTGAAAAATTTATTAAAAAGACATTAAAAGAAATGAAAACTTTAAAGTTTTATATGGGAGTGAAAATGAATATGAAAAGACAAGATGAAGAACAAACTCCTTATATGAGAACAGATCTTCATTTTATAACATCATTTCAAGATTTTTTGAATAGTGGGGTTTATGAAGAACTATCAAGACAAGAGGAGGATGTTGATAATACAGTGGTAGGAAGTGGATTCAATATTAAAAAAATCATCTTTTTAGATATACACATTCTAAAATCAAACCCTCTTAAAGCTTCTTCTTATATTGAATTACCAAAAGAAATAAAACGAAAGAAGGCAGTTGTTAATATTAAGAATAATGATAATAAATGTTTTCTCTGGTCTGTTCTTGCTCACTTACATCCACCAAAATGTAATTCAGAAAGAGTAAAACAATATATGAAATATGAGAATACCTTGGACATTAAAGATTTTAATTTCCCAATGCCACTAACAGATATTCCTAAATTTGAGAAAAAGAATAATCTTTCTATTAATGTATATGGATTAACGGATACAAACAAAGTTCAAATATTAAAAATTTCAAACAACTATAAAAATGAAGAAACGCACATTGATCTTTTATATTTTAGTGTTGGAAAGAATTCACATTATACATACATCAATAATTTATCAAGATTAATCTCTTCTCAGGTATTCAGAGCAGCAAACAAAATATATCCATGTAAGCGATGTCTTAATTCATTTCATACAAAAGAACGATTAGAACAACATTCAAAATATTGTAGTAATCATAAATCAGCTGTAATTACAATGCCTAAACCTGGTGAAAAGATTTCTTTTGAAGATTATAATAAATCTATCATGCACCCATTTGTGATATACGCTGATTTTGAATGTATCCTTAAAAAGATAAATACTGCTTCTCCTAATCCAAAAGAACCATATACAAATAAATATCAAAAACATATTCCTTGTGGTTTCTGTTATTATATCAAATCATCTGTTGGAGAAAAGTATAATAAACTTGAACATTATAGTGGAAAAAATGCTTCACAAGAGTTTGTAAAACGATTAGAAAAGGATTGTATAAGACTAACTAAATTAATGAAAGAAACAAATGAACCGATGAAATTTACCAAAGAAGAAAAATTAGAATTTAGAAAGAACAATATCTGTCATATTTGTGAGGAGGAAATTGAGGAGTCTAAAGTTAGGGATCATTGTCATCTTACTGGTAAATATAGAGGTCCCGCTCATTCCTGTTGTAATCTTAATTATAAATTACCTTCTTTTATTCCAGTCTTTCTTCACAACAGCGCCAACTATGATACACATCTATTTATAAATGAACTTTCCAAAACACCAGGGAATATTTCTGCCATAACAAACACAAGTCAAAAGTATATTTCATTTACAAAAATGATATTAACAAAACCTATAACTCGTATTCGGTTTCTTGATTCTTACAAGTTTATGGGAACACCACTAGCCAACCTCGCATCAAATCTAAGCTCCACGGGCTCTTTTCCAAATCTTAATTCATTCTTTCCAAAAGAGGAAATTCTAACGAAAGAGGAAATTCAGATTAAAGAGAGAATTCAAAGTAAAGAGGAAATTCTAATTAATGAGGAAATTAATGAAGAAATTCTTACTGAAGATGAAATTCTTATACACAGAACAATGGAAATATACAGAAAATTCGAACAAAGAATGAAATTCTAACTAAAGAGGAAATTCTGATTATAGATGAAATTCTGATTAAAGAGGGAATTCTAACTAGAGAGGAAATTGAAACAAGGAATGAAATTCAAAGTAAAGAGAAAATTCTTACAAGTAAGGGAATTTATCCTTATGGTTATATGGATTCATTTATGAGATTTAAAGAAACACAACTTCCTTCAAAAGAAAGTTTCTATAATAACCTTTATGAAGAAGAGATAAGTGATAAGGAATATGAACACGCACAAGAAATATGGAAAATATTTAAGATAAAGAACCTTGGAGAATATCATGATTTGTATCTAAAAACAGATGTTTTATTGTTAGCTGATGTGTTTGAAGCTTTTAGATCACTCTGTCATAATAAAAATTGTTATGGATTAGATCCTGCCCACTATTTCACAGCTCCTGGTTTAGCTTAGAGTGCAATGTTGAAAATGACAAAACAAGATATAGATTTAGTCAGTGATGTAGATATGCTTTTGATGATTGAGAAGTCTAAGAGAGGTGGAATATCACAAGTATGTTCAAAAAGATATGCTAAAGCAAATAATAAATATCTTCCAAATTATGAGAGTGAAAAAGATAGTAATTATTTGATGTACTTTGATGCTAATAATTTGTATGGATGGGCAATGTCTCAATCTCTGTCTTATGGTAAATTAGAGCGGGTGGAAGAAAAGGATTATGAAAAGGCTTTGATGAATATTGTTATTTCTTCTCAAGAGGAATTGAATGACGAAGAAGGTTATTATTTTGAAGTTGATTTGAAGTACCCGAGTGATCTTCATAATAAGCATAAAGACCTTCCTTTTGCATGTGAGAAAGAAACCCCAAAGAAAGAATGGTTCAGTGATTATCATAAAAGTTTTAATATTAAAGGCAAATCAACAGAAAAGTTATTAACAACATTCTATGATAAAGAGGGATATGCTTTGCATCAAAGGAACTTGAGACAATATTTATCTGCTGGGTTGAGAGTAGCTAAAATTCATAGAGTTTTAAAATTTAAACAAAGTCCTTGGATGAAAAAGTATATTAAATTCAATACAGATATGAGAACAAATACAAAAGTAAAATTTGAAGGGGAATTCTATAAATTGATGAATAATGCTGTCTTTGGAAAGACAATGGAGAATGTTAGAAACAGGCAAAACATTAGATTTGCAACATCTTGGAAAGAAGCTTCTAGATTGATAAATAAACCAAGTTTTGAGAGAGAAGAGGTTTTTTCAGAGAACTTTTCTGCTATTCATATGAAAAAGGAAAGTATTGTCATGGATAAACCAATTTATATTGGAACAGCAGTTCTTGATTTATCAAAGATATTGATGTATGATTATTTGTATAATGATTTAAAGAAAGAGTATGGTGAAAATGTTTCATTGTTGTATATGGACACTGATAGTTTTATTCTAGATATAAAAACTGACGATGTTTATAAAGATATGAAGAAAAACATTGGAGTATATGATACAAGTAATTTTATTATGAAGAGTGAGTTATTTTCAAAAAAGAATGAAAAGGTTATTGGTAAGTTTAAGGATGAGTTGGGTGGAAAAGTAATGAGTGAGTTTATTGGATTGAGAGCAAAGGCATATGCTTATAAGTATGGTGATCAGATTGATAAGAGGTTAAAGGGAATAAAGAAATATGTAATAAAGAAATCAATAACTTTTAGAAATTATAATAATTGTTTGATGAATAAGAAAGAAGAATATAGGAAAATGAATACAATAAGAAGTTATAAACATAACATATATAGTGAAGAAGTAAATAAAAAGGCATTAGGAGCCTTTGATGATAAGAGATTTATTTTAGATAATGGAATAGATTGTGTTCCATATGGATATTGTATGATAGAGTGAATAGAATAGATTGTGTTTTAACGATGGGAAGATGGGTTAGGGTTTTTTAAGGGCTACCGCCGCGTTTTTTCGCAATATATAAATGGTTAAACCAAGTATGAATCAAACTAAAGAGTGGAGAAAATCTCAGTCTTGGT
>NC_140974.1:4304063-4309063 GCF_056783735.1 Eptatretus burgeri
GTGGACCACAGTTGATTCGAGGGTCAGCAACAGGGATTGTAACACCCTTGACGTCCAACTCGACAGCTGGGGGATCAGCAAGGTACAACCGCTCAAAGTAACCGGCCCAGCGGGCCTTCACTTCAGACTCCTCTGTCAAGAGCCGACCACTCTCTGCTCGAACTGCAGTGCTCTGAGGGATGGGCTTGGATGAACGTAATGCGCGAATTCCCCTGTAAGCGGGACGAGAATCACCTGTCCACAGGTTATGCTCTACCCCCTCACAGATTCCTCGCACATAGGCCTCCTTGTCCACCCTCAGTGCACGTACAGTTTTACGCCTCAGCTCCCTGAACAGCTCAGCTCTGCCATTCAGCCTGGCCCTGCGACTCTGGTCAATGGTATCCAGTGTCCCTTGAGAGACAAAATTCTTCTTTGCCCTGCGGTGAGTTCCAAGACATCCACCGGCAACATCAAGGACGGTGGTCTTAAAGGCGCTACACAACTCTTCAGGACCCCCCAAAGCACCCAGACCCCCAATTGTCCACTCAGCCTGTTCGCAAACTCCTCAGCTACTCTCTCCTCCCTGAGCTTGGCAACATCCAGCCTAGGCTGGGATGGTACCATTCTCCAGGATTTAAGGTGCAGCTTTAGAGTTGCTACGACAAGCCTGTGGTCAGTATTGAGGAACTGAGCACTCCGGTAGACCCTGCAGTTCTGGATCATCCTCCAACGACCGTCAATGAGGACATGGTCAATCTCCTTTGCCACACCGCCAGCGTTGGAATACCAAGTCCAGCGATGAGCTTGTGGGCGCTGAAACCATGAACCAGCCACCCTAAGTCCATGACTTCTTGCAAAGTCAAGGAACTTAGTGCTATTCTGATTCATAGTTCCTGACCCATGGGGACCAACACACACCTCATAACCATCCCTATCAGTTCCAGTCGATGCATTGAAATCCCCCAAGACGAGAAGTGTATCTCGTCCGGGGCACTGATCAACCACAGACTAGAGCGTGGCGTAGACTGCATCCTTCACGGTGAGATCACTCGCCTCAGTCGGAGCATAAACAGAGACCACGGAAATGACACCTAAGGAGTGACGAATCCTTAATCTCATAATACGCTCGTTGACCGGTGTTACCTCAATTATCATTGGGGTCAGCTTATTGGACACAGCTGCAGCAACTCCTTGGGTATGGCAACCATCAAAGCGACCAGACCAATAGTAGGTGTAACCACCCACCATTATCTCGCCGCAATCCGGTCTCCGAACCTCAGAGAGAGCTGCAATCCCGATGTCCAAACGCTTGAGCTCAGATGATAACAGAGACAGGTGATCATCCTCTCAGGGATAGGACATTCCAGGCACCCACCCGAAGGGACCGCCTCAGGTTAACCCAAGGAGACCGCCGTCTGGTGGACACCTCAGCACCACTCCGAGACACTCTCCCGCAATCTGACCCAAGGATGTTACCCCGTGGTTTCCCTCCTATCAAAGATTTGGGGGTCCCGAAGGCTTTGCCCCAATCCCTTCATCCGGTGAGCTGCCCTGCGAAGGGAAGCTGCACAGGAGGTACTCCCACGGAGTGGGTTTTCAGATTTTTTTGCGTTTTTGCGTTTTGCGGAATGAAGGGTTTTACGGTGGCCGGAGTGCAAATCCTGCCACCAACCTCCTAATAAGAAGTGACCCAACTGCAGGAGGGTTACTATACATACATATATATATATATATATATATATATATATATATATATATATATATATATATATATATATACATATATATATATATACATATATATATATATACATATATATATATATATATATATATATATATATATATATATATATATATATATATATATATATATATATATATATATATATATATATATATATATATATATATACAGTGGGACCCGCGTAATAGAATCACTTTGGGCCGGACAAATTTGATTTTAATAAGCCGGTGATTCTAATATCCGAGTTCACCAGAGTTGTGGAGTATCAAGCGGATCAAATGTCGAGTACACATACGGAGACAAATACTCAGCATTTAATTTGATTTATATGACACACTTGCTCAAAACAATGTAACTTTTTTTTTTTTTTTTTTTTTTTTTTTTTTTTGTACACTTCCATGACCTAATCTGTTGAACTCTCTCATACATTAATATTAACAACAAAAACGATCTTATAATGCTTCATCTTCCTCTCTCACACATGTGGTACTCTTTACTGTTTCACAATGCACTACTCTTCTGCTATTTTAACAGACTGCTCTCATTTCGACCTGTCCTTCATTCCTTGCCTAAAAAATCCAACTATTACAGCGCTTCTTCTCTCCATGCTCTGAATTCGCCTTCATTGCATCCATCAAGAATTGTGTTAAATCGTATATCTGACCTAAAACTTTTAAAAACCACAGTTTGCCATGGATGCTCGCTTTCCATCAACCATTCTTTTTTTCCAACTTCAGTGCCAACTCACCCCCCTCACCCCTCACTCTCACTCTCAAAGCAACCATCCCACTCTTCTCCCTCCAAGCCTCCCTCTCACCTCTTTCAAAAATTCCCCCCTCACCTTTCTCCCACCTTTCATCCCCCTCACTCTTCCTTCTCTAAGTTGCCCCCCTCTCATCCACCAACCTGCCTCCCTCCACTGCCCTCTCACCTCCATCTCTTCACTCCACCTCCTCAAATCCTCAACTGCCATCTTCCTTGTCTCTTGTCCCCCCTCTCTCACAGCACCACAGAGCCTTTTCTCCTCCTCATTCGGCCCCCTCCCCTCGCTATTCTGCAATACCCCACACTCCTTCAGCAACCCTCCTTACCTCCCCCTCGTCCCTCGTCCGACCCTCCCCCGCCCCCTCCACCTCCTGCACCAAAAGCCTCCTCCCCTACCTCTTCATTAAAAGTGTGGACCTCAAATATCCGGGGCCTTCGCTCAAACCTTTCAGATCTTTCCATGCAGGTTGCCACTGACAAACCAGACATTATCTGCCTAACAGAAACTTTCCTCTCCCAAGGCGTGTCTGACTCCCAAGTATCTCTCCCTGGTTACTCCCTCTTACGGTATGACAGACCTGAGCCTCGTCCTGGTGGAGGTGTTGCTCTCTTCATCAAAGACTCTATTCCTCACTCTCCCTGCACTGCTCTCACTCCCCCACACCCCCAGGAATACCTCTGGCTTCGGCTTCCCCTCCACTCCCACCTCATGTTTATATGTGTACTGTACCGTCCACCGAACAGTGATGACTCCATCTACACCTCACTCTCCAGAAAACATGGACCATCTTCTATCTTCTCATCCAAACTCTCTCTTCCTCTTATGTGGCGACTTCAATTGTCATCACGCCAGTTGGCCTAGGTGTGGGTACCTCTCTCACCTGCCATGGGACATCAGCAAAAGCTTTCTGTGACTCATTGGGACTGACTCAATCGGTCAACTTCCCGACCCGGATCTCAACCAATGGTACTCCATCTCTTCTGGATCTGATTTTGACAAATTTCCCTGACAATATCTGCTGCTCTTCCTTCGCTCCAATTGGTTCTTCTGACCACGTCCTTATTAAAGTGGACATCTCTCTGGCTGTTATCAGAGAACCACCTCACCGCCGTCGAGTCTGGCATTTCACTCAAGCCGACTGGCAGGACTGGTTTGAGCAGCCATCAAACTTACAGACTGGTCTCCTATCACTACTTTCTCAAACATCAACTCATCCTGGGAATTCTTTCAAAGAAACTTGCTCTCCCTCATGCACAGATTTATCCCCTCTCGTGTTCAGTTGTCTTACCCTTCCTCCCGCCCTTGGTTTACTGAAGCTTGTGGCGAGGCAGTTGTCCTGAAACAACATGCCTTTGCCTCATGGAAAGCAAACCCAACTGAGGGCAATCTCAGTTCTTTCCACAAAGCTCGGAACAAGTGTGTATCTACCCTCAGGAGAGCCAGAAAACAACATCTTTCTCATCTCAAGTCTGAACTCTCAAACCTCTCTCCCTCCTCAAAATCCTGGTGGCGTTTAATCAAATCTGTTTCTGGTGTATGTTCCCCCTCCATCCCCTCCCTTACCTCAAATGGCCGCACTGCTGATTCCACACGTGATAAAGCTGAATGTCTAAACTCGGTGTTTGCAGCTAAATCTTGTGTCCCAAACCCATCACTATCTCTACCCACTTTACCCAGTCGCACCCAACTGTCCCTGGACTCTGTATCCTTTTCTCCTGACAAGGTGGAGAGCTTGCTTTCAAACCTCGAGTCAGATTCTGCAACCGGGCCAGACGGCATCAGCCCACGTGTCCTCAAAGCCTGCTCTTCTGCTCTTGCTCACCCTCTCTCTCTGTTCTATTCACCCTCTCATTTTCCCAAGGTCATCTGCCATCTGCTTGGAAATCTGCTAACATCACTGCCCTGCATAAAAAGGTGCAAAAACAGATCCCTGTAACTATAGACCAATCAGCCTTCTCCCAATCATCAGCAAGGTTATGGAATCCATCATCGCTTCAGACATGAAATCCTTCCTCTTCTCCAATGGCTTGATTTCCAATCATCAATTTGGTTTCAGACCAGGTCACTCTACCCTAGATATGCTGCTACTGCTCTCCCATCAATGGATGGAGGTCCTCAATGCCAGACAGGAAATCCGAGCCGTATCCCTGGACATATCACGTGCTTTTGACACAGTCTGGCACCCTGCCCTACTCACCAAACTCTCTGCCCATGGTATTCAAGGCCATCTCCACTCATGGCTCGCAGACTTCCTCTCCTGTCGCAGTCAACGTGTGGCCCTAAATGGAGTTCTTTCATCCCCTCTTCCTGTGCAGGCTGGAGTTCCTCAAGGTAGCGTTCACTGGGCCCTGTTCTTTTCTGGTTTTCATCAATGATCTCTCGGACTCTCTGGAAAATCCTCTATTTCTCTTTGCCGATGACTCAACCCTCTGCCGTACCATCTGTCATCCCTCAGACCGGCAAGCAGCAGCTTCTTCGCTCACTGCAGATCTGGATAAAATCACA
>NC_140974.1:4314063-4479063 GCF_056783735.1 Eptatretus burgeri
GAATGGTAAATTAATTTGTTTATAGCATCGGAGCTGTTACCCGCACAACCACATTGTAAAATAGCATGCCATCTAACCTGGCGTCAATGATTACCTGAGAAGAGCAGACCACTTGCTGTCCACACTGACAGAACCATTACCGCAGAAAGTGATCCGTCGATCGACTAACAGCCGGATTTCTGCTTATTGCTTGGTAAGCAAAGGCATTTGCAGTAAGGAAACTGCTTAAGTTTCTCCATTCCCGGCAATCAAAGCTGGTTCCTATTGCTTGTGGGGTGAAAGCAACACACACACACACACACACACACACACACACACACACACACACACACACACACACACACACACACACACACACACACACACACACACACACACACACACACCTAAAAGCAAAAGATAGAGATAAAAATGTCAAAGTGTAGTCATGTGTCCATTATGGTAAGCCTGCACTCGCACAAAAAGGAATAAGTAATCTGCATCATGTGACAGAAGGATGTAGTCTACAGGAAATGACGTTTGGATGCCATTGTGTCCGAACCTTTTTACATTATCAGTTTCGTTTGAAAGATTTTGAAATCCACAGGTTGTGATTCGAAAAGTCTTCCTCATGACGAACTAATGTACATTTCATTGTGTCGAATCAACTTTTTGCAAAATGTCAGGACAAACGAAGAAACCAAAAACTTTCAAACCTGTCCACAATATTGAGATAGTCCAGATCAGCCGAACTTTGCAAACGTGAAAGGTTCTGTGATGAGATTTTCTTTAAGAATGTAAATTTACAAAGGAAAAGGTGCAACAGAAATCCTACAGCTTGGGCAGAAAAATAACGATCGGAAATGAAAGACGGGGTAAAAGGGGAAAGAGTTAAAATCTATTTCGGTTAAGGGAGGAAAAACGATGGGGTGGGGTGCAAGAATCACAGCGTTTGTTAGGGGTGGGCCGAAGGTACCCAAGGGTAGCTCATGCACACTCGCCTTTTCCCCTCGATAACACTACACCTGTCGTAATAGGTTGCTCTGGGAGGAATTTACACATCGCACAAAACATCAATCAGACAGGAAATGTGGCAGCAAGAATGGGCGTTCGATAAATTCTGCACACTATGCAGCTCACACTCTGCTCCCAACATCCTTCTGGATGTAGCATCGGTGTGGTTATGATGCTCAGAGCGGCCACAGTGGATAATTGGCCTTCACTGTCAATGCTATGTACCCACAAGGCCTTGCTTAACTTGACAGAACAGGAAAGGTTGTCAGAAGAAAGTCATTGAATTACCACATGTAAAAAAAAAGTTATTAATTGTACGACATATATGCATATTGTTTATCGTGAGATCCATACAACTTTGGGATAATTGCTATGGAAGACAACAAGGCAATCAGGGCAAATAGTTTAGCTTGCCTGGACTCCAGAAGCTTACTTCACAGGTTTGCTGATTTTCTTTATTGCTCAAAAATTAAACCCAAAAGGTCTTCCATTTTCAATATGTATCTTGTGACTTTTAGATTGGTCCATCACAAGCAGTAACCCTGAAAGGTCTTTCTCGTCACACGGCTTTTGTACACATGGAAACCCTCAATGGGGGATCCTTGTAATTAATTCTCAATGTCAGCAAGGAAAATTATTGTCTGACCGGGCTTCAATGGCTGAATTACAGCAAAGCCAAGCAAAATCCAGAGGATTAACAAGCAAACATGCAAATCCCAGCCTGGCATTCAACAGCGCACCCAATCATCGAAACGCATGGCAAAGAGTAGATAGTGAGGAAAGGCACCGGTTTAGAGCTTCCTGTGACCTTCTCTGGTCCGCCATCTCAATATTGCATGGAAAAAAAAACTTTTTCATAAATCCAACACCCGATTTCTCGTCACCCAAAAAGCTGCGTAGGATATTAATTTCACCTTAGGTGTTTTGTTTTTCGTTATGTTGACTCATTGTCATCGTTTGCTCACTTTCATGCCTGAAAGTGGACCGCATACGCAGTGAGAAAATAATCTCAAGAACAAATGGTTATTTATAATGGAGGAAACTCGTACTAATCAGAATCAGAATGTTGGTTGATAACCTGAAACAGCTATCTGGTAACCAGAAGAGCAGTTCATGCTGAATTCGAATGTTTGAGCTTTTGACTTCATTTGCGGCAAAGCTCGCAGAACACTGCTTCGAGGTTGGAAATTGATGGCAGCTGAATACAAACAAACTATATTATAAACAAACAACTTGATTGCATGCCTGTCATGATGCTCTTGTCAGGAAGTTACAAATTAAGTAATCCCACTCCTAATTAAAGAGTGAAGTATTTGAAGTGAGTAAGCAATGGGATTCACAGAAATAAAACCAAGCAATCTAAAAAGGGCACGCTGAAAGCCAGGCATAAGGCTCAACATGAGGTGCAGCTATGGGCTCCCCTAATCCTGTTATAATTACTTAGCTAAGCCCTGCTACGAGGTGCCAACTGAAAGATTTGTGCCATCTTGCCTCCTGCTCACCATGATCCTCCAAGATCTCGACAATAACACCTTCGTGCAATTTATTTGTACTTATCTTATCCATACCTTTCTATTGCAAATGACCTTTTTACCCCTTTAGACCCCAATACAAATACGTCCCTCCTCCGTTCCACTCTCATGCCATTGAGCTGTGTGCCAGAGTCATAGTCGTCATGTACCTGGCTTTTTGTGCAATAATGTGGTTTGCCAACACAAAAATGGCCTTTCACCTTGTTTCTCACATCGCCCACAGTGCATTGGGGAAATAGAGGTGAGCAGGCAAAGTATTCAGAATTTTGCAAAATTAAAAAAATTGGTTCTAAGTTTCATCAAAAAGCATATGCTTATCCAGAAAAGTGTGTGTGTGTGTGTGTGTGTGTGTGTGTGTGTGTGTGTGTGTGTGTGTGTGTGTGTGTGTGTGTGTGTGTGTGTGTGTGTGTGTGTGTGTGCGTGCGTGCGCGCGTGCGTGCGCGCGTGCGTGCGCGCGTGCGTGCGTGCGTGCGTGCGTGTTTGCATTTACACAAAAGTGTTCATACTTTGTGCTTGAATAAAACTTGATTTTGTTTCGACTTTATCAACAATTTTCATTCTGAGTCACCAGTTTCATTTGAGCTTGAAGGGAACTTCATGAAGGAGATATTTCTGTCTATAATATGTGAAACTAGAAGGGCACACCACACGGTAGAGTGCATACCTCTGCCACGCAATGTCTGATCCAGTAGAACATATTGGGCCCAATAAATTTTTGATACATCATGCTATATATCGTTTTTGGTCCCATCTCTCAATGTTGAAGACTCACTTTAAAAATTAAAAAATTATTGTATCCGGATCTGGGTTCAGATCTTCTCCAAAATCAAATCAATTTGTCCTTGTCACACACCGAACCTGTCCAAGTTTCGGCTGAATCCGTCCACAACTTTTGAGTTATCATACTATATACATATCTTCTTCTTCTTCTTTCGGCTGCTCCCGTTAGGGGTCGCCACAGCAGATCATCCATCTCCATTTCGCTCTATCCTCCACATCTTCCATTGACACTCCAACCACCCGCATATCCGCCCTAACCGCATCCATGAACCTCTTCTTTGGCCTTCCTCTTCTCCTCCTACCTGGTGGCTCCATCCTCAGCATCCTTCTCCCGATATACTCCGCTTCCTCCTGTGCACATGTCCAAACCATCTCAATCTCGCCTCTCCCACTTTGTCTTCAAACCGTCCTACTATATATATATATATATATATATATATATATATATATATATATATATATATATATATATATATATATATATATATATATATATATATATATTTGTTGGCACTATCTTTTAATGATAAAGAGAGACAAAGTTGTAATAGCCGGATCCGGATCTTCAACAAAATCAAATCACTTCATCCTTGTCACACCCCCAACCGGCCCACCAAGTTTCATTCAAATCCGTCCACAACTTTTTGAGATATCCTGCACACAAGCAAACAAACAAAAAAGATGTTGTGCATAACACGATACTTGCGAAATCCATAAAACAAATGTGACCTTAAAAAATAATTAGTGGCTGAATTCAATGACCAAATATGTAAATACTCTTCAAATTTCAAGTCAACGGGATGAAAATGAAGGATTTTTAAATCTAACCTTAATTGTGGACCTTTGGATGATGTTGATCTTTTGGTCTATGTTGACCAGGAAAATAATTAGCTGGTTGAATTCAGCGACCTGAAATATAAATCATCTTCAAATTTCAATTTAACGGGATGAAAATTGAGCATTTTAGAAATCTAACCATAGTTGTTGACCTTTGGGCTTTGTTTACCTTTTGTTCATTGTGGACCGAAAAAACAATTGGGTGGTTGAATTCAGCAACCTGAAATATAAATCCTCTTCAAATTTCAAGTCAATTGGATGAAAACTGAGGATTTTAGAAATACCATCTTAGTTGGTGACCTTGACCCTATGTTGACCTTTTGATCAATCTTGAACTAAAAAATAACTGCTGGTTGAATTCAGTGACCTGAAATATAAATCCTCTTCAAATTTCAAGTCAATGGGATGAAAATTGAGGATTTTAGAAATCTCACCTGAGTTGATCTTTTGGTCTATGTTGCGCTCAAAAATAACTGGTGGTTGAATTCAGTGACCTGAAATATAAATCCTCTTTAAATTTCAAGTCAATCAGATGAAAATTGAGGATTTTAGAAACCCCACCTCAGTTGTTGACCTTTGGCCTATGTTGACCTTTTGGCCAAGGATAATCTCAAAAATAACATGTGGTTGAATTCATTGACCTGGAATATAAATTCTCTTCAAATTTCAAGTCAATAAATTGGATGAAAATGAGGATTTTAGAAATTTGACAAATTTGTTGACCATTGGCTCATGGTGACCTTTTGACCTCAAAAACAATAGGCTTCTTGCTTATGACGAACTCTACCATGTGATGAAGTTTCATGAAGATCGGTTTGAAATTGTGACCTGCAGGTGACTGACATACAAACAAAGACAGACAGACAGACAGGGGTGAAAACAGAACCTCTTTCCACCTTCGGTGGCAGAGGTAATAAAATAACAGTCAATATTTTCCGTTGTATATTTGAAAGTGATGTTTTTGATAATATTTCATCTGTGTTACCCCCCTCTCCCCTCGCCGCCACCCCGAGGGGAGCTCAAGACGTGCACGCCAATCAATGCTCAGGTTATAGTGGAAAGGTAGAGGGATCTTTATAATTTGAAGAGGAAACTGTTTTTAGAACATAAGCTCAAGTTACTCTTTTAAACACATTTGAAGCATTTTTTTTTTAATAAAAGGGAAACCATTTGACATATTACATTTTCAGCATAGACGAGTCAACAGCCCCAACCCACACCCCCACATTGTAATTTTAAATCGGCAGAATATGTTTCCAATAGGTGGATATGACAAACATTATATGAACATTCTCTAGTTCCTGTGTTGTTGACATTTCCCATATTATGTGTAACTAGTAGTCAATCCTTGATGTCCAATGATGTAGTGTTTATTTTTCAGTGTATAAAATACGGAAAGAGTAGATTTTTGTTCGAGTAGTGAAATCCTTGTTGCATTTTCCTCACTCGTATGGATTTGATTCCCATCCTTGATGGTACAGCTGCATTAATCCAACAGTTACAACCAGTCGTTGGGCGAACGTGGAAAGTCAGTGTTGGGCCAACGCCGAATAACATCGGACATTGTCTGAAAGTTGTCGGTATCCACAAGACCAACTGCCTATTTCCATTTAAAAGTGAAAGTTGAACCAACATGACGATGTGCATATGGGCAACCGTGAAGATGCCAACCCAGGTCTGACATTGGTCAAACATAGCTGTTCCAGCTAGGTTTGCCACTCAGTTGAAATGTTCACACCTTGCAATGAGGTCACGACCTGTTCTGGATTGGACCGTATCCCAGGAAACATTCACAACTTGTCGTAAATGCACCAATGCTCTGTCACGACAATGAATCTTGAGGTATTGTTGATAGTTCCACCATAGTAAGAGAAGAGGCTGACAATATAGCTCAGAAATGGTGTACTTGCCCTTGAGCTGTCTAGTCTGGGTTGGCTCTCCAGCTTATAAACTATCATCTTGGTGATTTGCAGGCAGGGAGGTGCATCGCAGAGTACATCATCCTTCAAAGGACTGTATAGCCAGCTGTCCCCTGTCCTCTGTGTGAGCTGTCACTGAATGCACATTTATAAAATGGGCACTTTCAAACAGAGAAAGCCATTTTGTGCTGATACCTTCACAAAATAACAAATTCCTGCACTGACTGCCAGTGGGAAGACGATGACAAATGATTTTGAGTCGAGTTGTGAACTCGCGTGGATGGATATGATGTGTGTGATCGGATTTGGTGACTTCGTGTATAGTATGTAGTATGTAGACATAGGTTATTTTATTTACAGAATTTGCATCCTCTCTTCGCTGAAGGAGATTATCGTATACTTTTGGCTCATTTGTATTGTCTTACTTTTGAATCTTACTGCCTCGTGGTTCGAAGGCAATTACATTGAAAATTCAGGAATTTATATTCATGTTTTCTGGCAGCTCAGAAAACAGCTCCTTCAGAGACCTTATGGGAAACTATTAAGAAGCTGATAAGAGCAAAGACATGCTGGGGCTCTTCCCCCACCAGGGACATTCCAATTATATCAGAGTCATAACATGGATGTGGGGGTGGTGGGGGGGAGGTTCACATTTAACGTCAACCCAGTTTAACGTCCATTTGAGGGATGGCACACACATTAATGAATCTCCCTCCTTGCGTGAAAAATAACACGATGACAGTTTATCGCTGAGACGGATTTCGAACGCAGGTAAGACAGCTCAGAGGTGAGTGTGCATACCTTTCGAGTGTAGACTATCTTGCCAGCCCAATATTTCTCTACACAGAGACTTCGGATAAAACGAATTTCTCTTCTCGATTATTTATTTCATTAGAGTGAAGGATATATATATATATATATATATATATATATATATATATATATATATATATATATATATATATATATATATATATATATAATCTTTGCATACCTGTGCCATCATCCAATCCAGACTGGCTTGTTGAAGTTAACTCGGAGGAAAAGCATGGGGTAAACTTCCTGGGTCAGATTGTGGTGGTGTGTGGCGGAGTGGTGCTGAGGTGTCGTCCACCAGACGGTGGTCTCCTCGGGTTATCCTGAGGCGGTACCTTCCAGTGGGTACCTATAATATCCTATCCCTAAGAGAGGATGATCACCTGTCTGTTGTCATCTGAACTCAAGCGTTTGAACATCGGTATTACAGCACTCTCTGAGGTGTGGAGACCGGAGAGTGGCGAGATCATGGCGTGTGGTTACACCTACGATATGCACATATGTGAGCCATCATTCTTCATCTGTGTGCCAAGTTCTAACAACATCAGTAAATGCATATCTGAGAAATGGTTGAGGACGTGTTCAACATCGGGTGTTTTTATTACCACTAAAATGGCCACCAGTCGGCCATATTGGATCTGATATCGAAAAAAAAAATGGTGCGCATATGTACACCATCATGTGTTGTCTTTGTGCCGAGCACAAATAAAATTAGTCCATACATGTCCAAGATGTGGTTGCGGACGCACGTACACACGGACATAAAAATTGACACCAAATCCATTAGCCCCCATTTTGGACTAAGTCCAACGGGGCCTAAATAATGCTTACACTTACAAGGGCTATTTCACTTGGCCATTCTCTGCTGAGAATGGATCACAGTGAGCAAGATGTTTTGGACCATTGGGGCGATGACGCATCATTTCCTTGGGACAGTCAATTGGATCTCTGCCAGTAAAAGGAGGCTCAAGTTTGCAACAGTAATGTCTGCCCAGAGACTGCTTTTGCAGCGCTGACACACGAGAAAGAATATGTTCATTGAACCTAAGGAGAGGAGGAGGTTGAATCAACATTCGGCCAACTAAAAATGAATTTATTGGGGAAAAGGAAGATTAAATACAAATAAAGTGATTCACATTACATTTTGAAGTATTTCCAAAATGAATGTTGAAATTTACCAATTGTGCCATTGTAATGTTGAAAATGAAATCGTGTGCGAAAAATATCCCCTTCGATTGGCGTCATTTGACCTCTGTCTGTGGCACCAGTGACCATGGAATGATTAACATCACCAATCTCTGGGTTATAATAATCAGTTCCCTTATAAGGAACTTCAGGAGGAGGCCATTAGGCCCATCAAAGCCTGCACTATTATTACCAATACATGGTTGTTTGTCCATACAGTGCTACATCATTTTTAAATACAAGGAAGGAGCACATACCATTTTTTTTAATGTCAGGTACGATTCTGCGTGGGAGTAGCGACCCGTCCAGGATTGTGCCCAATAGCCCAGGAGACCGCTTCGGCAGCACCGACGCTCTGTCCAGAGTACGGTCCCAATGGATGGATGGATGGATGGTACGACTCAGCCAGGGATCAATCCACTGACCTCTCAGACTCGGTGAATGCTCTGGTTGTGGTTCTGAAATTTTTTACCTATCTTTTGGGCAAAATTCCCCCGGTAGTTCACAAATTTTGTGAAGGAAACAACAAGCACCTTCCAACACTCTGGTGTGTTCATTTTGAGAAATTGCAGTCATGTGACTTCACCTGTGGAGTCGATATGGATTCGTTGATCTACATTGTCAGGAATGTAAGCTTGCAAAATCATAGCACGTTCAAATCGAATAATCACCTGATAAAACGACAATTAATCTGCTTCTTTTAATTTCAAATGGTTAGGGATTAACGGGTATATTGTTCACCAGTATGCGTTAACTTTTTTGCAATTGCAAGAACAGTTTTACTCTTGACACCGTTGTTGCTGTTGATGTTGTTGCTGTTGTTGTTTTCCCTGTAACATTTTTCTGGTTTATTTTTTTTTTCTCTTATATTTTATATTTCTTATCAATAACTCTCACTCACAGTCCATCTTTTCCTATTTATTTCGATATGAGCTCACAGTCAGGAAGTATTGAATCATTATCAGCCTTGTCTCATTCTTTTGCCACCATGATGATTGCATAAATCTAAATCATTGCTTGTAAAATCATAATGTTCATCAATATCACCAAATTGTTAGCCTCCTTGCCTTATTTAAAGTAATAAACGTGGAAGATTGTTGTGTCCAAAAGAAAGCTTGATTCCATTCTAACTTTTTATTGTGGAAGGTACCGGTGGCATTATTTTGGGAACGTTAAAGATCCTACATTGCATTTTGAAAAAAGTAAGCCATTGTTCGCTCATACCTTGAACAAACTCCAACAACTTGTTTTAACTATACCAGGAGGGTAGATGGGCAGTGCCAATACAGAAAGTCAGGGACTGCTCAATACTAATGTGACACCTCCAGGAAGTAACATTCAATAGACGTATTAGACAGACTTGATGTTGCTGCAGAACATTATAAAGTTTGGACCATACTTTCCCAAGTTTCTCACTGGTGTCTTGTGTTTCCTTGTCTCTATCCAGTGCCCCATTGGCCTGCGGCCGATGAAGGATGGCTCTGGTTGTTATGACTACCGGCAAGGCGTAGACTGTTCAGACGGGCAAAATGGTGGTTGTGAACAGCTCTGCCTGCAGCAGACTGTCCCCATGCCTGATGATACAACCACCTACAACATTCACATGTTTTGCAGGTCAGAAATTCCTCATTTGGAAAGGAGATATCTATGCATTGATGGAAATACGGCAGAACTTCAGCTGCATCCCCATCTTCTTTATCCCCCACCTTCCATTCTCTCCCCTTACTCTTATTTCCTCCCAAACTTCTTTCCCTTCTCTTCCCATTCCTTCCACAATCAAGTAACCTCTCTTTTCTTAATCGCCGAGCATGCTCCATTCCCTTATATTTTTAATTTTGATATTTTAGAAAACCCCTTCCCCCTGTAGTCCCCTCCCGTGACCCCAATGAATATGAAACAAATTGATGACTTTAAAGAGTAATCAAACAGACGTGCAGTTTCAAAACAAATAAAGCACATGTGCATAATCTGCAGTTTGAATCATTGTTATTAGAGCATGGCTATATACCAAGTGTAGAGAGGCCAATGACTGAAAACACACTGGGTGCTTTCACCATTCCGACCCAATGGGATTGGGACTTGATCCTGAAATCACCAGATTGCAATACAGAAGCTCAGCCAGTTGAGCCAACCCAGGAATGTAATGAGTAATGTGCCATTAAATTAAATAAATTGACTGTGTGAGAAGCATGAGTGAGGTTTGGAGTTGTAATAAAGTCGTTATGAATGAATAAGTCCTGGTTGTTTTGCATCATTATTGAAGGATATGTTGGGGTTTTAAAGCTTGGAATGGGAATGAGAGTCCATGGCATTTGGAAGTAACGAGGGGAGTTGTCAGGGAGAGGGGGAGTGGCTGGGGGTTGAGAGTCACCTTGCACAAGATGCAAAATTTATTTAAATTCCTCCAGAAAGATGCATTAAGTGATCAAATGATAAGCTTCTAAAATATTATATTTTTCATTCCGTAAGTCAGAGAGACAGCTACATTTGGTAATGTTCATTTTCACAACCGATAATTAAATCTCGACAGGTCACTTCTTTCACTGCAGGATTCCCCGTCAAAGGACCCATCAACTCCGGTAAGAAATTATAATTTGGCCAGGGTACTCGGATGGAGTAGCCGACTCATTTTGAACAGTTTCGTGAAATATTTCAAATCCCATTAAATTCTCGCATGTTGAACAGCCACCATAACAACCCTTCCGAATGATGATGCATCGAATGATAGTATGCCATGCCTACGAAGGACATCTGAGCTTGGTATACCACATTATTACTCAAGTTTGTACAGTGGCCTGCAAAAGTATTCAACCCTCTTCCAAAGTTTTCACATTTTGATGCCACCTGAGCTTATTTCACGAGGCTTTCAAATCAAATAGAGTCTTCACAAACTACTCCAAAGTGATAAGGATTTTTTTTCAAGTGAAGATAAAATGTGAATAAGTTAGATTCACAGAGAAAATCAGATGGTTATCAGTGGGATAAGTATTCAAGCCATTTGCCAAATTAACCTAAAAATCACTTCATGAGCAAATTATTTGTTTGAAAGGTGACAAAATAAGTGTAATAGGTTTCACCTGTATGTCATCAGTGGCTTAACTTAGAAATTAATCTCCCCCACTTATCTAAGGTGTTTTAAGGTGCAACTCTCTTGGTCAACAAACAAGGCAAACATGAAGACCAAGCAGCTTTCCAAGGAAATCAGACATAAAGTGGTGGAGAAGCACTGTTCAGGAGAGGGTTATAAGAATATTTCAGTTACTCATTATCCCTTTGAGTACGGTGAAATCCATCATGAAGAAGTGGAAGACGTATCACACCACCCAGACGCTACCCAGATCAGGTCACCCATCCAAACTCAGCAGCTGGGCAAGCAGGAATCTGGTTCAGGATGTCACTGTAAATCCAGCAATGACTTTGAAAGATCTGCAAGCTCGATGTCTGAGATGGGGGTCAGTGTTCATCAATCAACAATATCCCGTTCCCTTCACAAAGCTGACCTCCATGGAGAGGTGGCAATAAAGAAGCTATTCCTGAAAAAGATACGTCTAAAAGCTCGTATGGAGTTTGTAAAAAAAGCATCTTAATGATACTGCAAGCATGTGAAGAAACGTTTTGTTGTCAGATGAGACAAAAATTGAACTTTTTGGTCTAAATTCAAAGCTTTACACCCAAAGAGTTGAATTCACACATTATTTGATACTCTGAACATCTGCAGTCATCTCTGAATGGTGTTTGACATCACTGCACTGGGTTGTTAAGCAATTAGCTTTCAGTCAAAACAAACACCACTCAGATACACTCGGCATGTCAAACAATGTCCAAATTGGACAAATGAACACTTGATTTTTTAGCAGTCGAAACTGCTGCTAAGTTCAATGCCTGCAGTTTAAATTTTGAAATTTGCCTCAGATTAAGATATTCTAGAGCTTATCGCATGTGCAGAAATGAAATAAATCCATGAAAACTGGCATCTCCTGGCATTTTTAAGCATTGCCATGTACACACCATTTCGTAGATATGAGATCAGGTACTTGATATGAGTGAGGAAAGTAATAAAATAAAAAATTGGGCACTTTATCGTTGAGAAATCGTTGCGGCCTGACCCAAATTGAGCAGGCCAAAAAAAATGGCGAATTTAGACCCCGAGGGAGAGCGGGCTAACCCAACGTGTTGACCAAGGATGAAGCCTTGATAAAGGATAATTAAATAAGGCCATAAATTATCTTTTAAAAAGGGGTGTTTTACTTAACCCAAACACCCAGTTTTCATCCATGCACTCCCTTGGAGTTCCCTTCGTATGCATGCAAAGTTTGGGGCCACGAGGTTTCATGGTTTTCGAATTATGGAGGAGATACTCTCTCTCTCTCTCTCTCTCTCTCTCTCTCTCTCTCTCTCTCTCTCTCTATCTCTATCTCTATCTCTATCTCTATCTCTATCTCTATCTCTATCTCTATCTCTATCTCTATCTCTATCTCTATCTATCTCTCTATCTATCTCTCTCTCTCTCTCTCTCTCTCTCTATCTCTGTCTCTATCTCTATCTCTATCTCTATCTCTATCTCTATCTCTATCTCTATCTCTATCTCTATCTCTATCTCTATCTCTATCTCTATCTCTATCTCTATCTCTATCTCTATCTCTATCTCTCTCTATCCATCTCTCTCTCTCTCTCTCTCTCTCTCTCTCTCAATCTCTCTCTCTCTCTCTCTCTCTCTCTCTCTCTCTCACACACACACACACACACACACACACACACACACACACACACACACACACACACACACACACACACACACACACACACACACACACACACACACACACACACACACACACACACACACACATACACACACATACACACATACACACATACACACATACACACATACACACATACACACATACACACATACACACATACACACATACACACATACACACATACACACACACACACATTGACATTTATTAGTACAGATATATCCGACGAACTGCATCAAAGTGGTTGTACCGGCCAATTGATTTATTCTCTGAATTGGGTTTTGGGCCTGTTTGCTGTCTTACCATATTTCGGTGGAATGCCTGAGCCAGGCAGGTGAGTAACTCCGATCAGATTCAAATCGCTCGAAGACCAGGTGAATTTGTAATGGTGTATTAAAAACAGGCGAATGGCGGGATCACAGGGAAGCATTTTAATTACTTACAATAAATCCATGTGTACCCCGGAGTAACGAACAAGCGGTAACTCATTAAGTATCTAATCCTTAAGGGCCTCATGCACACAACAGAAGAAAGGACCAGAGGAATGACAGTACCAAACGCTGCGCCCGACAGGATGCAACAAGTTCCAAGTGGTGATACATCCACTGTGGGAAACACAGTTTGTGCCATGAGCTGGAGCTAGACGAGGTGGAAGTGGGCACGGCTTGTGGTGGGGGCATGTTGTTTGGAAGGCTGCAAGTAGATGCGTCTTGTGCAAGGGTCCTTGCGTAGCTTTCCCTGCACAGTTTCCGTGCATCTCTTCCCCCACAGTTTGAACCACTCTCCTTTTTTGTTTAGCTCCCACTTCAGTCCGTGATGCCACCAACACCATCCGGCTCTGCTGCCATTTGCACGGGTGTTAATCCCCCCCCCTGCCCCCCAGATAATCCGTGGATGAGGGAGTCTAGTCTGTGGGTGGTGCAACCAGTTCTGACCTTTCACCCAGATCATTGGCATGCTCTCAGTTTCATGGTGGCTTTTTGTGTCCGTGGCCTATCGAAGTGTTAAAAATGACATTTCGGACAGAAACAGCTTTCTCGACATATGACAACACGTAATCCTACATCACAATCAAATTACCTCACACTGATTCGAAACAGGCACTAAGGGAAATAAGGATTGCTATACCACGCAAAGTTACCCCCTGGAAGGCATTCTGACATCAAAATTTATATTTAAATACGAGCAGAGGCTGAACCGGGGATTGGGGGGTGGGGGGGGATATATGGTGCTGAGCTGCTTGTTGAGCTTTTCCCGGTGGTGGTTTTTGAAAAACTGTTGTTGGCCTCATGGTGGATACCTTTTGCCTGCAGGCCAGTAGCAGCACTGCCTTACCCTACATCCCAATACACACTTTATAGTGACCCGTGGTGGCCTCAAAACGGATGTCAAGGCCAACATGTGGTAGCTTAAAACCTTGCGCAGATTCCGAAGCACTTACACACAAAATTTGGAGCCTCTATGTGCTATGGTTCAGCCATGAAAGAACAACACAAACATTTTAATAAATACATATAATAATATATAACCTTTATTCCTGGCCCCAATATGTGTATTTCTAGCCCCAGGTCATGCTCTGTGTCAAGGCAGACCAAGGCCTTTATTTTCTAATAGTCGCTTGTATGTGCCAATTAAATGTCTGTTGAAAGAATGTTTCTTTTGTTTCGCCATTATCCTCAACCCTGCAGTTATTGCCACCTTGCCATATATTTCTCATTCATCCACAAATTTATCTCTGAGATGATTTTCTGTGATGCCATTTACACTTTACATAATCATGACAATGGAATGTTCAGTTTCTCTGGCATGTCTTGTCACATCTTTTAAATTGCCGATTGTAATAGCCCGCACGAACAAGAGCAAAAGTCTGACACATCCTTAACCAATTCATTTGTATGATCTTTGGGTTTGCTTTCAGAATGCACTAGATGCTCTGGCAGTCATATGTTTACAATTTTGGGTGTCTGTGTTGTTCATTTGTTGATGTAAGGTTTGTTAACCTTTAATAATGTCCTTTGTTTTTACTTTCTCTCATCCTCAACATGACAGCTGTGTGGAGGAATATCGCCTTGGTCCTGATGGACGGTCATGTCTTCTTCTGTCGGAGCCATGCCCTGGCGGTGCCTTGTGCTCAGACCATGACCAACATGGTCCCGGAGATGTCATGTTTTGGGAGATGCTTCATGGATTTGACAATGGAACAGGCCTAACCTTTCCTCAAGAGGGTGGCCAGAACCTCAGTGAGGTTCTTGAAAATGGAACCCACACTGAGAGCACTGCTCGACGTCAGATCTTTCGTGTAAGCTTCAGGTAAGCTCTGTTATTGCGATGCTGCATATTTTATCTTTTGATTTCCAACTGGACTTGTCATCTCCCAAGTATTCCTTTCCATCTTTAAATTTGTACTATATCTGGTACAATTTACAGATGTCATGATAATGTTAAAAGTAAGAGAAATCTTTGAAATTCTTTGCCAGGAATTTATTTCTGACCAGGTGCACTTGTCTGTCTGTCTGTATGTCTGTCGACATACATCCCACTTGTTTGTCTGTCTTTGCTGGTGAAACTGCATTTAATCTCAACAGTTATCTACATATTGTTTTTGCACCTGCAATAACACTACATCCTCATTTGTGACGGGAGTGCTGACCCGTCCAGGATTGTAACCCGAGTCATAGAAACTGCTCGAGCAGCACCGACCCTCTGTATGGAGCTTGATTCATGATCTGATAATTCTACACATTGGTGTGCCCTTTATCTTTGTCCAGTCATTCGTTACTTTTCTTTATATTTGTGTCTTCCAAGCTGTTATATATTTTTTTTTTCTGCCAATGTCGCATTTTTGCAAATATGGGAGCATTCATACACTGTCCTACTTTAGCACGTTTGTGTGCATGCATCTTTCCTGCACAAGTTGTATTACTGGGATAGCATCTGTCAAAGATGCTCCATTAGCCTTAGAGCAATCAAAAATAAATTGAGTGTGGTGGCGTTTGGTAAACTCTGGTGCTTTAAATTAAATTTGCATTCGGAATCAGCTGGGATGTGGGGGGAGGACGAGGTGTGGACAAAATGTGCATGATTCAGACAACAGCTTTCACCGCATAACTTCCCTATGGAAGGTGTCGGCTGAAGTTGTAAATTTCCTACAAGGAGAATGAGGGACGATGGAGGAATCTCTTTTTCGAATACTTTTAAACTAAAGAAGCCTCGATCTTGCATAAAAAGATGACCGTGGTCTATAAACCTGAATGATGTGATGGAAGAGTGAATAGACCTGTTTAACGTGAGCTGGTCGACACGATGATAAAAATGTTAGCTTTATGTCCAACTCGAGCACGATTGATGCGTTTGAGCGAGTGCACTATCCATGGTGAATAGAGTTAATAAGGTTTCATTCGCATGGTCATATAATTACACTGAACAACAAAAAATTTTTACTGGAGAGGTGTAAAGTGATTTAGACTAATTTGGGTACGCTGATTTCAAAAATCATAACCGTTTTGCTGTATCACGTCAGGATTTTCAGTAACAGAAATATTCCCATTGCCTAGAAGTCAGGATTTCAATGAAATTTACAAAAATTCATTTATTCATTTATTTCATCATGAATGCTTCAAAATTATAGAAATTACAGAAAAACTCCACTAGAATGTAATTAAAAATGCTTTAGGCATTTGGCTTTGCGTTTGTGCTGCTCTGTGTCAGTTTCACGATGCAGGAACCAGCAGAAATCGCCCATCATGTTCGGGTTGTGCCGCCCTTGGTAACGCGTCTCCATGAGTGAAATCTCTTGGTGGAATCGCTCGCCATGCTCGTCCGAGACTGCTCCCAAGTTGTCAGGGAAGAAGTTCAGGTGCTGGTGTAGGAAATGGATTTTCAGGGACATCCTGGAGCCAAGTTTCCTGAATGACTCCAGCAGCTGCTGCACTATTTCTTCATAGTTGTCCGCGCGCTCGTTCCCCAAGAAGTTGTCCGTCACAGCTTTGAAGCTCCTCCATGCTGCCAGCTCTTTGGGGTTTAGAGTTGTCGGAAAAGTTTCGTCCTTCATAATCTGTCGGATTTGCGGTCCAACAAAGACACCAGCCTTGATCTTGGCCTCCGACAAGGTGTTGCCAAACTTTTCCTTGAGGTATAAAAACCCACGCCCATTCAGATCCATTGCCCATACAAAACTTTTCATCAAGCCGAGCTTTATGTGGAGTGGTGGAAGGAAAACCTTGGCTGGGTCGACAAGGGCGACATGCTTCACGTTGTGTCGACCAGGTACATGCTCTTTTCGCTCTTCCAAATCTTTCTTCGTCCAGTGATTCTTGTCGTCTCTGCTATCCCAGAGACAAAGGAAGCACATGTATTTCGTGTAGCCTGACTGCAGCCCTAACAACAGCGCCACCACTTTCAAGTCTCCGCAGATGTGCCAGTTGAAGTCATTGTACTTGATGGAATCAAGCAGCTGCCGCATAGTCTCATAGGTCTCTGTCATGCCGAACGCGTGAGCCAGTGGGACTGATGGTTTCTCATTGCCATTGTGGAGCAAAACAGCCTTCAAGCTGTTCTTCCCCGAGTCGATGAAGAGGCGCCAGTCTGCAGGATCGTGATCACACCCAAGTTCTTTCAACAGACCGTTGATGTCACTGCAGAATGTCATCGTGTCTTCCATCTCAAAGAACTCAGCCATGTCTCTGTGACGTGCTCTGAACAAGGATATCTTGGTGTTAGGTTCCAGTAGATTCCACTGCTGCAGCCTTGATCCAAGCAGCTCTGCCTTCGCCTTTGACAGCGAGAGATCTCTTACAAGATCATTTAAGTCTCCCTGGTTCAGAAGGTGTGGTTCTTGAGTGTCGGGTTCAAAAGGTTCATCATCACCATCCTCTTCACCACTGCTTACAGCTATGTTCCGATCAGCTGGAGGTGTTGGAACGGGGTTCTCGTCATCATGAGGCACAGGTTTATGAGCAGAGACGCAGTCAGCGTACTTGATGTGACCTTTATTCTTCTTGTTGAAGCCGGCGATGCTTGTGCAGCAGAAATAACAATCATCATGATGATTCTGCGGCTCACGCCATATCATGGGCACCGCAAATGGCATGCTCGCGTGCTTGCCCACCAACCACTGAGTCAAGGTTGTGTGACAGCTTGTGCAGCAGATGTGTGGTGCCCAGCTCTGTTCTTGGTCCCCCACCTTACACCCGAAGTAGTGAAAGTAGGCGGCCTTCATTTTCACTGCTGTAGATATACTTCGCTGTTGATCTTTTTTGGTATACCGACCACAGACATAACAGAAGTTGTCAGGATGATTGGTACAGGAACGCCTACTCATCTTTATCTGAAAGAAAGAAATATAACACAAGTTAACAACAATTGTACGAAATAGACATGTTAAAGACATATGTAAATTTCATTGAAATCCTGACTTCTAGGCAATGGGAATATTTCTGTTCCTGAAAATCCTGACGTGATACAGCAAAACGGTTATGATTTTTGAAATCAGCGTACCCAAATTAGTCTTAATCACTTTACACATCTCCAGTAAAAAAAAATTTTTGAAATTTGTTGTTCAGTGTTATCGATACCAACTCCCTGCAGGAATTTTGGAGAAACCTCGTACTGTTTTCAGATTTTAGAGCACGTGACTTCTTTCCATTCGAGATTTCCTTCTGGAAATTTGTGCTCTGTGCTCTCCGTAATTATTTTGGGGTTATCTGTGCTCTCCATAATTAACATGCCCCCTAATTATTCAGACATATTCGAGCATTGTACTGTCAATTTGCATTATTGAATTTACATTATTTACACATCCTGTGATGCCCAATTTGAGCTGTGAACCCGTATGCGGTGGCCCTTGTTTATCAGCCTGGTTGCCGTATACCACTCTTTGTGTCGAATGTTCATCTATTTTAACAATATAAACAGCAATTGTGATGCTATCTTTTTAACCCTTTGAATCCCAGCGGCCGTTTTACCAGCTGCTATTCAAACCTCCATACACCCAAGTGGTCATATTTTTCACCAGGGTGCCCAGAGTTTGGGAGCCAAAAGTCCAAGGAGCTCAGGGTTCAAAGGGTTAACCTATACCTTCCATCCATCCATAGAGACCATACTCTGTCCAGAGCATCGTTGCTGCTGAAGCAGTCTCCTGGGCTATTAGGCACAATCCTGGATGGGTCTCCACTCCGATGCAGGATACTCGAATGGCTCAATCATCCCGGCAAACTGGTACTCATTTTGCCGACCCCAGAACGATGACTGGCTGAGTCAACCCCACCTGTTATTAATTCAACAAAAAAGCAGGATTTGAACTCAGGACCCTAGGATCCCAAGCCCACCAGCCTAACCATAACCTATACCTGCCATCCCTTTAGAATTGGAAAATAGTAAAATACCATGAGGTATGACTTTAATTTCCAGCAGCCTCAAATGCAGTGGTATCAATTCAGCTGCTGACTTATTGGGTCGTTTTTCATACTTTTGTGTTGTTTGTGGGGAGAATACTTGTTGCCATTAGCAGAGGCTCTTCTACAGGAGAGCTTTGCAAAAATGATATTCTGTGATATATATATATATATATATATATATATATATATATATATATATATATATATATATATATATATATATATATATATATATATATATATATATATATATTATATATATATATTACATCACGATTACGCAATAATACCCACAAGTAATGGTGCACGAGTTGATGTGCAACCAAGCAGGTCAAGTTGTCCAGGGATTTGACGAAAGTACATCTGATCAAACAGCAGTTCTTGTCAGGCTCACACTTGTCTTTTTATTAATATAACCGGATGGAATGTACCCATAAGGGATCACCATGTGTTGAAGGCAAAACATTCTGCTACATGATTCAATTCCACACTGAGCTGCTTTGCCTCATGATTTCCATATTTATTATGCAATTTCAGGGCAAAGTAAAACAGTTGATGGGGTAAGCAGCATGGAGGAAAAAGAGTCTCGTCAGGCCAGAGAGAACTTAGATCTGTGACTTGCTCCAGGTACCATGTAAACCTGTACTAACCTGTTTCATGGTCGCGTTGTCGGTGACTAAACCATCTCCCCCACCAAGTTTATTGGTGAGGAGGGTGTATCGATATGGACACCCAGCAGGATTAAAAACAAAACCTGTCAAAGGGCGGAGGAGCTCCTTGTGAGCCAACGGTTATCCATATCTAATGTCCAACTGTGTCTGCGGTCGTCCGCCGGCAGTTGGGTTACCTTTGAGAGGGGGTTGGTAGCAGGATTTGCACGCGGGCCACCGTAAAACACTTCATTCTGTAAAACACAAGAAAAACGAAAATAAATCTGAAAACCTACTTGGTGGGAGTACCTCCTGTGCAGCTTCCCTTCACAGGGCAGCTCACCAGATGACGGGATTGGGGCAAAGCCTTCAGGACCCCCACAATTTGATGATAGGAGGGATACCAACACGGGGTAACATTCCCGGGTCAAATTGTGGTAGTGTGTGTCGGGATGGTGCTGAGGTGTCATCCACCAGATGGCGGTCTCCTTGGGTTAACCTGAGGTGGTCCTTTCGGGTGGGTGCCTGGAATGTCCGATCCCAAAGAGAGGAGGATCACTTGTCTCTGTTATCATCTGAGCTCAAGTGTTTGGACATTGGTATTGCAGCACTCTGTGAGGTTCGGAGACCGGACAGTGACAAGATCATGGCGGATGTTAACACTGACTATTGATCTGGTCACTCTGACGGTTACCATGCCCAAGGAGTTACTGTAGCTGTGTCCAATAAGCTGACTCCAATGATAATTGAGGTAACACCGGTCAATGAGCGTTCATCTAAAGATTCTAAAGAGATCTAAAGAGAATAAAGATTCATCACTCCTTCGGTGTCTTTTCCCTGGACTCTGGATATGCTCCAACTGAGGTGAGTGATCTCACTGTGAAGGACAAATCATATGCGATGCTCGAGTCTCTGGTTGATCATTTCCCCAGGCGAGATGCTCTTCTCATCTTGGGGGATTTCAATGCATCACCTGGAACTGATAGGGATGGTTATGAGACGTATATTGGTCCCCATGGGTCTGGAACTCTGAACCAGGAATAGCTCTAGGTTCCTTGACTTTGCAAGAAGTTGAGAACTTTGGGTGACTGGTTCATGGTTTCAGCACCCAAAGGCTCATCACTGAACTTGTTCTTCCAACGCTGGTGGTGCAGCAAAGGAGATTGACCATGTGCTTGTTGATGGTCGCTGGAGGATGATCCAGAACTGCAGGGTTTACTGGAGTGCTCAGTTCCTCAATACTGACCACAACCTTGTTGTAGCAACTCTGATGTTGCAGCTTAAACCCGGGAGAATGATAGCATCCCAGCCTAGGCTGGATGTTGGCAAGCTCAAGGATGAGAGGGTAGCTTAGGAGAATGCGAACAGGCTGAGTCGAGATTTGGGGGGTCTGGGTGCTTTGTGGAATCCTGAAGAGTTGTGGAGTGCCTTCAAGATCACAATCCTTGATGTTGCCTGTGGATGTCTTGGAACTCACCATCGGGCGAACAAGAATTTTGTCTCTCAGGGGACACTGGATACCATAAACCAGAGTCGTAGGGCCAGGCTTAATGGCAGAGCTGAGCTTAAAACTGTACGTGCGCTAAGGGTGGACAAGGAGGCCTATGTGCGAGGAATCTGAGAGGGGGTAGAGCATCACCTGTAGTCAAGTGATTCTCATCCTGCTTACAGGGGAATTTGCGCATTGCGTTCCTCCAAGCCCGTCCTTCGGTGTACTGCAGTGAGAGCAGAGTGTGGTAGGCTCTTGACAGAGGAGTCCGAAGTGAAGGCCCCCTGGGCCGGTTACTTTGAGCGGTTGTACCAGGCTGATCCACCAGCTGTTGAAGTGGATGTCAGGGGTGTTACTGTCGCTATTGCTGACACTCCAATCAACTGTGGTCCACCTTCGTTTGTGGAAACACAGACTGCAGTGAACTGGTTGAAATGGGGCAAAGCTTCTGTGATCTGTGGCATCCATGCTGAACTTCTAAAGGCCGGTGGAAATGCTGCACTCGTGTCGTTCCATGCAGTTCTGTGCTCTGCCTGGAACACAGGCATCATTCCAACTGATTGGAAGAGGGGCCTTGTTGTCCCTTTCTGGAAAGGGAAGGGTGATCGCCAAGACTGCAACAACTACCGAGGGGTGACGCTGCTCCCTGTACCGGGCAAGGTCTTTGCTCGGATAATTCTTGATGGGGTTCGCCACCATCTGCTTGAGCACCAGTGTCCAGAGCAGTCAGGATTTACACCAAAGAGGTCACGATGATTGAACGTATCCTTGCCCTTTGGATCCTCACTGAACTCAGACGCGAGTTTTGGTAGGGGCTGGTTGCAGCCTATGTTGATCTCTGCAAACCATTCAATTCGGTGAATCCGGATGCCTTCTGGATGATTCTTCGTCTTCGTGGGGTGCCACCAAAACTGAATAATCTGACGTCTGGTCTATACTCTTGTACTGAGAGTGCTGTGAGATGTCGTGATACCATCTCCAAGTTATTTCCAGTTGTTACTGGAATTCGTCAGGGGTGTGTACTGACCCTCATACCTTTCAGCACTTGTATGGACTGGATTCTGGGGAGGATGTCGGAGAGATCAAGCTGCGTGCATCATGTGGGAATGTCAAGATCTCTGACCTTGATTTCGCGGAGATCTCTGACCTTGACTCTTTGCGGAGACTCTGGATATCCTTTTGGGGGCCCTCGAGGTGCTGAATGAGGAGTCGGAGCCACTGTGATTACGGCTTTCCTGGGTCAAAACTAAAGGCGCTGTCACACCTTGACGTTTTAGCCAGCAATGGCAACATATAAAAATGTATGTAAAACTTTGGCGTACGTTGAAGTTTTGAGGTTTTTTTTTTAAGTTTTGGTCGTATTTATAACGTGTTGGTCGTATGCATAACATATGAGTAACGGGCACAGAACGTTTCGTTGTCTTATCGATAACTTATACCAACGAATGCTTAGCCTGTTGTCGGCGTTCACAACCTATGCCCAACGATAGTTTAACTTAGACATAGCGCGCTGCACGTATCACCGACGAACTTGTGGCGTTCTCTGTTAAAAACCTGCTGCACGCCGATTTAAATCATAACCGCCTGAAAATTGGAAGTGTCAACATCGCAGTCACACCTTGACGATTTAGCCAGCTTATGCTGACCTTTGAAAAATGTGTCGAAAACGCTGGCACACGTCGAATACGGTATGGGTAAGTTATGTATACGTTAAGAGCACGCTGAAAAACAATGAAGTACGCTGTCATATTCTGTGGTACGTCTAGTACGTCGTGAAATTTCAAGCATGCTGAAAGTTTTACGACGTACTCGACGTATGGCTCACAAGTTCCGCAGACGCAGGCATAAGTTCTTGGCACGCTCCGCGATTGTTGTCACACGTCAGACACACGTTACTTGTAAGTTACTCAAAAGTCGAAACACATCGAGGTAATGTTTAGCATACCCGAAACTTAATTTTTAACCTATGAGTAGCGTGCTTTGAACCTATGAGTAGCGTGCTTTGAACCTATGTGTAACGTATCTCAAACGCACATTGTCGTATGTAGACAAATTTGATTGACGTCTTCCGGATGACCACAGAACTTACTGAATGTGTTTCTAACTTACATCTACCGTATAATGGCGATTTGGCAGCATTTAGGGGAATTGGTATATACAAATGGGCTTCACAAGAGGAATCGGTCAGTGTTCTAGACTCCATGTTGAGTAGATGTCAATGTCACTAGCAGTGGCAGTAGCAGTAGTAGTAGTAGTAGTCGGTGAGCTGAGCGTGTCAGTAGTAGTAGTAGTAGTAGTGGTAGTAGTAGGTCCATGTCAGTAGTAGTAGGTGAGCGTGATGGGGAGGGTGTGGGTGATGATGCTTCCTCGTTGCGTCCACGAATAGGAGACTACTTTGCACCATTGTTCGATGTTCTTTTCGGCTAATTTTTTTTTCTCATTCCCACGATGAACTGTTTTTTTGTTTCAGGTTTTAAAGTTAAGTATTCAAAACGACTTGGACAAATGCATAGTGTACTATTAATGAACACAGAACGCTTCGATAACTTATAGATAAGTTATACCAACGATTGATTAGCGTGTTTTAGGCGTCCACAACCTATGCTCAACGATAGTCTAACGTATGCATGGCGTGGCAGGGTATCGTCGACGATTACGTGAGGTTTTCTATTCATAGGCTGCAACTTCACTTTTAATAAATGGCTGTCACTCGCCTATTGTTTTTGGACGCTGGTGCTCGGCAATTGAAATCGTTTTCGTTGAACGAGTTAAATCACTTCCACAGCACTGCAGTCACGGCACCAATAGCAGCAGGCTCAGTGCCAGCCTCATGCCAGGCTCAAGCGGATCCCTGTAGAAGGTGTACTGCTTGGTTATCCTTGGACCCACTCTAGCTAGCAGCTCGTCGAACATTGCTGGGGGCATTCGCAGGAAGTTGATGAAGGATGCATGGTCCTCATTCTGGAGTTCCACCATGAGCTGGTCATATATGCCATAATGGCGTCGCCTCCCGATCCATGGTTTGACCCAGTTCCTTCTCCTCCATTCACGTTTTCTTCTCCCGGCTCTATTTGCACACAACTGGTGCAGTGTCAACTCGATGAGGTCATGTTGATGTTGGAGGACAGGTAGGTATTGTCGTCTCAGCCTTGCCGTATCCTCCATCTCTCGGAATAACATGGACATGTACTTACCACGAAGTCTAAAAAAAAGACGGGTTCCTACTGCGAAGCCCCTTTTTATATTCCAATTCCCATAATTGCTGCCAATGCGCCATTATACGGTATCTGCAAGTTAGAAACGCGTTCAGTAAGTTCTGTGGTCGTCCTGAAGACGTCAAATACGTCTACATACGTATTTGTGCGTAGGACATGCTTTACAAATAATTTCCAAGCACATTACTCATATGTTATAAATAAGTCACGGGTATCCTAAACATTACTTTGACGTGTTTCGACATATGAGGAACTTTCAAGTAATGTGTTGTGAAGTGTGAACAACGTTCGTGTAGCGTGCTTACAAAACGTTACTCATAGGTTAGAAATAAGTTTTGGGTACGCAAAACATTACATCGACGTGTTTCGTCTTATGAGTAACTTACAAGTGACGTGTGTCAACGATCGCATAACGTGCCTACAACTTATGGCCAGCGTAGCGGAACGTGTGAGTCATACGCCGGCATACATCGTAAAATTTCAAGCATGCAAAAATTTGAGGACAACCCAAAAGTACAACGTTTAAAGCCAGCGTACTACGACGTATGGCAGTGTTTTTCAGCGTGCTCTTAACGTATACAAAACGTACCCATAAAGGCCCAGTCACACCTTGACGTTTTAGCCAGCAATGGCAACGTATTAAAATGTATGTAAAACGCTGGCTTACGTTGAACTTTTGATGTTTTTTTTTTTTAAAGATTCGGACGTACAGTGGGACCCGCGTAATAGAATCACTTTGGGCCGGACAAATTTGATTTTAATAAGCCGGTGATTCTAAAGTCCGAGTTCACCAGAGTTGTGGAGTATCAAGTGGATCAAATGTCGAGTACACATACGGAGACAAATACTCAGCATTTAGTTTGATTTATATGACACACTTGCTCAAAACAATGTAACTTACTACTGAAAATAAAACAATTACACGTACAGTACATATGTACTTTTCAAAGCAAAACAACATAGGTTTGTCGATGAGCCTACTCTGTGATGAAAAAATTGTCGATTGTTGCCTGCTTTAACGAGTCTGTGGTAATGGCGGTGACCTCCTTGTCAAGTTTGCGCAGGAAGGCCATGTCACTGAACCCATGTGATAGCAAACCAAGCCTGATCGTCTTAGCTGCAGACATCATTTCCCTGATGGTCGGGACAGAGATCTCCTCTTCCTCCTCTTCCTCCACTTTAGTGTCGGCGTCATAGTCTGCGTCAGTAGCAATTCCCATTTCGCGTTGGACTGCCGAAACGATGGCTTCGTCTGTGACATCATCGTCTGTGGTTTGGAGAGTGGCGTCCATGTTGACAAAGTCCTGCCATTGGTCGGGATCCATTTGAAGAGGGTTGGCTAACTCGTCGTCGTCATTGCTCTCGACCCTTTCATATAGCGTATCGTCGACGCTATATAACAGCATAGCGTCGAGGATCGTTATCTTTTTCGCCAAATCACTCGCTGTCATTGCTCCATCCTCGTTGTCAATCTCAGTGAGCACTTTTCGTAGCATGGCACGGCGGTAATGAGCTTTGAATGAACGGATAATTCCCTGATCTAACGGTTGAAGAACAGAGGTTGTGTTCGGCGGGAGAAATGCCACAGTAATGTTCGACAGTTGAAGTGATTGGGGATGTGCCGGACAGTTGTCGATGAGAAGCAACGCTTTCTGGTCATGACGCCGAAGCTCGCGATTCCACTCATCGAGCCATTCAGTGAAGAGGAAACCTGTCATCCATGCGGAGGAATTGGCTCTGTAGCGAACTGGAATTGTTTTGAGGCCTTTGAAACACCGTGGATTCTTGCTTTTACCAATACCGAAAGGAGGACGCTTAACACCAGTCATCGAGCAGCAAAAAAGCACCGTGATTCTTTCCTTTGGCTTTTTCCCACCGCAGTGCTGATCTCCCTTGAAGAGGAACGTTCCGTCTGGTAAGGCCCGAAAATACAACCCGGTTTCGTCAGCATTCCAGATCTCATCAGCCGTGAAGCCTTCTACGAGATCCGGAAACACGTGGTCCAGCCATTGTTGTTTCCCTCCCACGTCAGCCGCCGCTGCCTCTCCGTGAAGTTTCTTGTGGACGATTCCATGTCTTTTCTTGAACCGGTCAATCCAGCCGTTTGTCGCACTGAACTTCTTGTTGTTGAACTTTTCCGCGAACTGAGCTGCTTTCTCCCGCATCAGAGGTCCAGAAAGCGGTGCTTCCTTTTCTCTAGAAGTTTGAATCCACTTGACCATTGCTGATTCGACATCGGGTGCGTTGCCGCTTCGCTTGCGTTTCTGAGAAGAAGACGAATCCACTTGACCTTTCAGAATGGCCTCTCGATCTTTCAGAATCTTGCATAGGATCGGCTGGTTAATTTCCAACTTGTCTGCAGCATCTCGTTGGCTCATTCTGGGCAAAGCGTCATAGTCCCTCAGGATTTGTGCTTTATCAATGTTTGAATGATCCGTCTGCTTTCGTTTTCTGTCCATCGTGGAAATGACGACACGCCTAGTGCTTAGACTGCAGCTGTCAGCCGTCTGCCTATCTGTACAATGACTACCGAAATCACTGTAGTGGCATAGCGTTATTTTTAGCGTGACGTCAGCCGCCTGGTGGCAAAAGTTGGAACTGTGCGGCCAGTAGTCGCTGAACTGTCGAAGTGGATTGCCAGCAGCTGATTCTATTAAGCGGGTTTTTGATTCTAATAAACGGGAAAAATTGTGTACATTTAGATACAATGGAATCGGTCTCAACGATTTTGATTCTATAATACGGGTGATTCTATTAACCGTGATTCTATTAAGCGGGTCCCACTGTATTCATAACGAGTTGGTCGTATGCATAACATATTACTAATGGACACAGAATGTTTCGTTGTGTTATAGCTAACTTATACCAACGAATGCTGAGCCTATTGTCGACCTTCCCAACCTATGCCCAACGATAGTCTAACTTATGCATAGCGCGTTGCACGCATCGCCAACGATGATGTGACGTAGCTTATTAAAAGGTTGCTGCAAAACGATTCAAATCATAACCGCCGCAGAAATGGAAGTGTCAACATCGCAGTCACACCTTGGCGATCTTGCCAGCGTATGCCGACCTCTGAAAAATGCGTCCAAAACGCTGGCGCACGTCGAATACGGTATGGGTAAGTTTGGTATACGTGAATAAAACGCTACAGTACGCTATCATACGTCGTATTAAGTGGAGTACGTCTTGTAATTATAAACATGTTAAACATTTTACGACGTACTTGCCGTTTGACACAGGTTCTGCATGCGATGGGAATAAGTTGTACGCACGATATGTGATCGTTGACACACGTCGACACACGTTACTTGTAAGGTACTCATAAGTCGAAACACATCGAGGTAATGGTTAGCGTCAGTGTTCCAGACTCCCGGTTTTTGTTTTTATTTTTTTTTCTTCGGTATGACGGTGATGTCGACACTTTGATTTCTAGTGCGGTTATGATTTAAATCGTTGAGCGACAGCCTTTTAATCATATTATATTATAACCGCACTAGACATCGAAGTGTCGACATCAACGTCATACCGAAGAAGAAGAAACAAAAAAAACCCCAGGGAGTCTGGAACACTGACGCTAACCATTACCTCGATGTGTTTCGACTTATGAGTAACGTACAAGTAACGTGTGTCGACGTGTGTCAACGATTGCATAACGTGCCTACAACACGTTACTCATGGGTTAGAAATAAGTTTCGGGTACGCTAACCATTACCTCGACGTGTTTCGACTTATGAGTAACTTACAAGTAACGTGTGTCGACGTGTGTCAACGATCGTGTAACGTGGCTACAACTTGTGGCCAGCGTTATGCGGAATGTGCGAGTCATACGCCGGCATAAGTCTTAAAATTTCAAGCATGGAAAATTTGAGGACAACCAAAAAGTACAACGTTTAAAGCAAGCGTACAACGACGTATGGCAGTGTTTTTCAGCGTGCTCTCAATGTTATCAAAACTTACCCATAACGTATTCGACGTGTACCAGCGATTTACACAACTTTTCCAAAAATCGGCATAAGCTGGCTAAAACGTCAAGGTGTGACTGGGCCTTAACGTATTCGACGTGTGCTGGCGTTTTAGAAATTTTTTTCATAAATCGGCATACGCTGGCTAAATCGTCAAGGTGTGACAGCGGCTTAAGATCCAGGCTTTCAATGACTTCCTCCTTTACATCCCTTCTCTTCCACCTCTCGGCCTTCTTGTTGTGTTCGGCAGTGGTACATAATTTCTAAGCGTGTGTGTGTGTGTGTGTGTGTGTGTGTGTGTGTGTGTGTGTGTGTGTGTGTGTGTGTGTGTGTGTGTGTGTGTGTGTGTGTGTGTGTGGTTCTCTTGCGAAGTGGGGAGAATAGCCCCAAATATTAAGTTAGTACGAGCAGAGTCCTTTCCTATGGGCAGTCTTGTTCCAAGCATGAAACATGTTCTTCTGACACATACCTTTATTTCAGTATGTGTCAGAAGAACATGTTGCGTCTCTCACATTTGCGTGTTGCGAATTTGCATCTCCCACACTATCCACCCACCCCCCAAGATCAACCAATAAATGACAGAGCATCTTATGTGCAAAACCAGCCCATGACTTGCTGCTTCAATAGATTTTTATGCTTCATTACATTCCCATGTGTATAGGCAAGTGACATCTCCGTATAGGAAAAATAAATATCCCGGACTATGTGCATGAAGCAAAAACATTCCTACTGCTTGTAATTCAAAACATCTCACAAGACTGGAAAACGTGGGGGCATGAATACTGCACTGGAAATGGTGGAGACTTGTAACACCCTCCCACACCAGTAGGCGGCGCTACACGATACACATTTACATCGAGAATTTGCGTCCCCTCCCCCTCCCCCTCCCCCCAAGACCACCGGCAAAGATAAAAACACCCCTAAACACGAATTAGGGTCTTGCTGATTCCATGTAGCAAGTCTGGAGGTAATTGGACCAGAACTGTAGGAGGAGTACCACGACAAACAACCAAACCCACAAACAAACAAACACACAAACCCACAAACAAATAAACACACAAGCACTGATCCGTGAATTATTGCAAGGATATATACATTTCATCATGTAACCATTAAAGGTATCCTTTCTTGTATAGTTGAAGTTAATTTGGGCAGCTCATTTGGGCAGTTCAGTTATTAACTACTGTTGGCAGCTCTCTGCCCCGTCATTAATCCTAATTAAGGTAATTTCAGAGAAACACGGTGTCTGGGACAAAGACACCTGATGGTGCAGAGTGTACTTATCCACAACCACCAAATGACAGACCATCTTGTGTGCAAAAGCAGCCCATGATTTTCTGCTTCAATATATTTTTATGCTTCACTACATTCCCATGTGCAAGATAAAGACTTGAGTTGAGGATCAGATTTATTTGTTTATAGCTAGCCCAAAGTTTACCTTGAGACAAATGGTGTAATCTAGTCGTATTATATTCATACCATCGATTGGTATTCATTCATCAATGTTCAGACTTGGTTTATCATTCAATCAGCTCTTGATGTGGTTTGATGTGAATCCAGACTTGTCGTATTGAAAACACTACTTGCAGTTGCATTTGTTTTTGGTGGTGTCAACTTGTTCTCATGTTGCTTTGCATTTTCTACACAAGCACACCTCAGTAGCCGTGACCAGGGCAGGGTTAATTCGGCAGGAAGGGCAGAATGCTGGTGAAGGCATTTTCCCCTCCCTAATGCAGGCAACTCTTCATGTTTTATTAACGAGGCAGCCAAACTCACGGATCCCAGGGGGTACGATTGTTCATGATACATGTATATATTTTATTTGATGCACCATACTCTTTACAGGGCGTTGGTGTTGCCAAAGCGGTTTATTGGCAAGGGTTATGCTGGGTGGTTTGCCATTGCCTTCCCAGCATTGTTTGTCCGTGCTCTGTCCTTTTAAATGCTGAGCGTCAAGCAAGGAAAGGAAGCATCACATACCAGATTGTCTTTGGAATGACTCGGCCAGGGTTTCAACCACTGACCTACCAGATTGTGCGTGTGTGTGTGTGTGTGTGTGTGTGTGTGTGTGTGTGTGTGTGTGTGTGTGTGTGTGTGTGTGTGTGTGTGTGTGTGTGTGTGTGTGTGTGTGTGTGTGTGTGTGTGTGTGTGTGTTGTTGATTGTTATCTCCATCATTTGGGTTTCAAAAGGTGGAACAGAGTCCTCCCAGGACTCGAAGAATCCATTCTTGTTTTGGTGAAGGATCGTGATTCATGGCCTAAATTTCGAAGTCGTGTTGTTCTCAGAGTTTTGTCCCAAGGGCTCTTTTCAGGATTGTCACTGAGCCACGGACAGCCTCCCACTGTACTTTGTTTGTGGTAATGTTCCCATGGATGGTTTGTGGGATCTTTGTGAGGTTCTTCTTTATCATTCCCATTACAACAATTATTACTGGTGCAATTTCTGTGTTCTTCAGCTTCCAGGATATTTTTTACTTCATTCTTGAGATCTTGATATTTTGTCATTTTGTTGATTTCTGCATTATTTAGACCAAAACTACGAGGCACCGAAACCTCAATTAACAATGCCTTCTTTTCCTTTTTGGATCTGAGTACTATGTCCGGTCGCAGTGCTTTGTTTTCTATGTTCACACTCGATGGGATCATCAGGTCGTACGTGAGCATTATGTCCTTGTTTTAAGTGATTGCTTTTGGTTCGTGTTTCCATGAGTTTTGTGAAACTGGGATGTTGAAATTTCTGCAGATGTGCCAGTGGATTACTCGACATACCTTGTTGTGCCTTTGTGTGTACAGCTGTATCTGGATTATTTCTTTATTTTTTTTTTGAATAAGGTTCACTTGGCTGTGCCCTTGGGTGGGTTTGAGGGTAGGGCAGTAGCAGCTGAAATATGAATCCTATCCAGGTTCCTCCTGATGACTTCATCTCTTCTTTTTGCTTGGCGGGTTCCTTCTGAGTACTCCAATGCAGGACTGTATCTATTTGGTCTTCCATTTGAACTGAATAGAGTTTATTTTCATCCAATTCTGAATTTAATTGTTTTTTTGTATACATAGTCGAGGCTCGTGGGAGAGCTAGTACAGTGAATGGATCAGGATGGAACAGACAAAAACAGGATGCAAAACACGCATGCATGGGGTGGACAAAATGGATACAGAAGGAAACTCCAAGGAGAGAAAACCTTAACATATTCACTGCTGAATTAAAAAATATATATATATATATATATATATATATATATATATATATATATATATATATATATATATATATATATATATATATATATATATATATATATATATATATATATATATATATATATATATATATATATATATATATCTTCATCACCTTCTTTTGTCCAACATGTTTGGCTCCCCATATCTTCTTGTTTCCTTGTTATTTTCCCTTTGGCTTCCAGGCCTCTGGCTCAAAGGGGCCAGGTCTGTGTTTGCTAATGAGACCCTCTTGAAACTCCCTCTAACTACGCTCTTGCTCCTTCTCACTCACATCCTGACCACGCTTCCAAAACAGCTGTTGCCTTGCTGCACCTTTCTGTAGCTCCTGAAGACTTGGAGGGTCATTCCTGCGTCCACGGATCCAAGCATCCCATTGTGGCGCAATGCTGTCCTGTGTGTAATCCTCTTCACTACAGCTCCCAAATGGCACCATGATCCTGCGAACTTTCGTCTTACTCCCTACACACTCATATTTATCCTTCCACAAGGTAGTACTTGATTCCAGCTGGATCTTCCCCCACAAGCCTCTGGGTGGGTGATCCATCTCCTGGATGGAAGCCAAGAGGTGATTCCCAGCCACAGATGCTTCATTGAAACTGAGGCAAGACTGATGTAATGAAGGGGAGACACTTGCTCTCTATCTTTTCATAATTTGATTATGTTGATGAAAAACTTATTATGTAGGGCACAAGATATCAAATTGAATAATAATAAAATCTTCAATAATTTTGAATATAGGATTCAATTGAATAATAATAAACATCATAGGTCAGGGTCAGGTTGCCGTTCAAAGCGGGGTTGCATCAAAGCAGGATGTCTTGGTACCCGGTCATCACTGCCAACAGTTACAAAGTAACAGTTCTAAATATGTCTGATTACATAACACACCAGTACACAAAATGCAGCACACAAAACCACACAAACACCATGCAAAACAAGTCCTGGTGAGAGTCTGCAATCTCTGATTGCTCTTTTTCTTGTTTCAGTTGTTCTGCCAACTTTTTCATCATTTGGTGCAGAGTCTAAAATCATTCACGCACAGTAGATGCTTCAAGTTTCTAGTTCCTTTGGACCTTCTATTTATTGGTTGTTAGGGTGTATCCATGTCTTTGCTCATTAATGAGGTTACTTAGTGGATCAAGAGCCAGGAAAAGCAGGAAGGGGGAAGGGCTGTCTCCTTGAAAGATCCCATGTCGTATCTTCACTCCTGGTGTTTCAGTCTTTCCTTCCGAGTTCTGCAGGATGAGTGTGATATTCCATAGATCTGTGGCTTTCTCAATCAGGTTGATTTAATTACTTGGGGATTTATCTTGTATATTTTTCATGCACTTTATCATCCATGAATGTGGAACTTTATCAAAAGCTTTTTTTATTTTCTGTCCAGGCTGTGGACAGTTTGTTTCTTCTGATATTGCAGTATTTGAGTATGGCCTTGTTTAGTAGTAAGTGGTCTATTGCTCTGCAGCATCCTCTCTTGCATCCCTTCTATTCTGCCTCTAGGCCTCCTTGTTGTGTTAGGTGGTGGTACAATGTTTCTGTGATGATTCCTCTTTCTAGTTTGTATGTTCATGGTAGACAGGTTATTGGCCAGTATTTGTGAGATAATTGGATTTCTTCTGATTTGGGGATGAGGAAGGTGTTACCTTTTCTTGATCCACTTCTTGATCCCCTTGGATAAATTCATCGAATGCTCGAGCGTAAGTCGTCATGGGAATTCAGTGTAAATATTCAGTGAGCAGATATCGCAGTGGGTGTATGTGATAACCTTGGCAACCTCGTTCCAATCCACGTGTGAAGATTTCCAATCCACGGTTGTTGTACCTCTGAAGCATTGCTTGGGAGTGAGGGTGATATGAAAGCTTGGCTGGGAAACGAATTTAGGCACGTTTTGGGCCTAGCGCTTGATGGAAGATCACCAAAGTTCTTTCCATGCTAACCCAGCACCTCCAGGCACCTATTGTATGCCTCTCCACATCGCTTCTTCAACCCCCAACCCCCAATCCTCTCTCGATACTCCCCATAGCTTTGCTTTCGGCAATTTCCATTCAGTATTTCTCACAGCATTTCATTCTGGTTTCCAATTTGATGATCAATCGATCAGTAGTTTCCGTTTCACTTTGGGATATCAGTTTCGATTCGTCATTGCAACTTGTGATGCGATGCGAATGGTGCACGGAAAAGGTCATCAAAAACACTTTTGGAAGGGGTCTCGAGGGTGTGTAAAGTGGCTTAAAGGTCTTAAAAGTTCAAAGAGTGTCTAAAAGTCTGAGGTTTGAGGTCTAAGGCTTGAAGAGATCTAAGGGGTATGGAGTGTCTCAAGGGTCATAAAGGGGTCTGAAGTGTTAAAGGGTTTAAAGGTCAAAATAGCAAAATGTGTCTGAAGTTTCCAAATGGTCAGAAATTGTGGAAAGGGTCTTAAAAGGTATACAGGTCTGAAGAAGGTCTATAGGTCTCAAAAGGGTCTAAATCGGAATGAAGGAGTCTAAATGGTTGAATGGGTCTCAAGTGTCTAATGGTCGTACAGGGAGTAAAGGAGTAAAGCTGTAGTAAATAAATTACTTCATGTTAGTGAATAAATTAACTCTGGAATGCAACACGGCAATAATGAGCCAAATGACTTCCTCATGATTGTTTAAAATGCCTATTTCGGTGGATCGTGGTGAAAAACCTGATCGTAGAAAGTTTTGGCACGATTGACCTTGAGAGCTCAAATCAGAAATATATATATATATATATATATATATATATATATATATATATATATATATACATATATATATATATATATATATGTATATATATACATATATATATATATATATATATATATATATATACATATATATATATATACATATACATATATATATACATATACATATATATATACATATACATATATATATATATATATACATATATATATATATATATATATATATATATATATATATATATATATATATATATATATATATATATATATATATATATATCGAAACATGTGGAGTGTGTGATGAGCACTCCCCCAATCTCCATTGGACACGGTCCACACAAAAGTGTCACCTCCAACCCAGAGGCCTCAGCCCGGTGACTGTCAAACAAACAAAGATTACATGGTCAGCATCAGGTCAACATCAGTTTCAACATCAGTTTCAACATCAAACAGAGCCACCGATCTGGATTTCGGGCTTATTTGCCCACATCAGGATGGCATACCAATCAATGTGTAACCAATGATGACCACATTCCTCATTTATACATCAGATGCACCTCCTAACTGTTATAGTGAGCTTCACCGTGGATTATGTCTCACACGGTAAAACCGCATAATCTTCAAAGAACAACCATCCGTCTGCCACCAAGACGATTGTTCCCGGTAATGCAAACCATTCAAGCAGAAGGCACGTGATGTGATCGGCGGGTAAATCGAAACATGTGGAGTGTGATGAGCACTCACCTGATCTCCATTGGACATAGTCCTACACTAAAGCATCATCTCCAACCCAGAGGCCTCGGCATGGTGACTGTCAAACATCAGTTAAACATCAAATGGAGCCGCCTATCCAGATTTTGGGTTTGTTTGCCCTCATCAGGACAACATACCGATAAATATTTAACCAATGATGACCACATTCGTCGTTTAAACATCAGACTGACTGTTTTGATGAGCATCACCATGGATGATGTCTGCCTTGTGGCATGGTGCATTTTCCTGCTGAAGAAATCCATTCGCAGATGGATACACTGCTGCCATGAAAGGATGCACCTGATTGGCAATGATGTTCAGATATGCTGTGGCATTCAAACATTGCTCCACTTTCATCAAGGAACCCAATGTGTGCCATGAAAATACACCCCACACCATCACACCACCACCACCATCAGCCTGCAATGTTGACACACTGCATGGTGGATGCACATACTCATGTGGTTTTCTCCATACCCGAGTCCTCCCATCAGTGTGAAACACCAGGAACCGGGATTCATCAAACCAGGCAATGTTTTTCCAATCCTCCAGTGTCCAGTATTTCTGTTCCTTCGCCCACTGTAACCACTGGTTCTTATTTTTTTGCTGAAAGAAGTGGAACTCTGTACGGTCATCGGCTGCCATACCCCATTAGTGTCAAGGTATGACGAGTTGTGCATTCTTTTGTGGGTCTTTCGGCATCAATGTTGTACTGGACTGTCACTTGACTAATTGTAGCCCGTCTGTTTCTCTGTACAATTCGTATCAGCTTCCTTTGGCCTTTTTCATCAATGAGCCATTTTTGACTCAGCACTGGCCTACCATTGTCCTTTGGGTGGTGGACCATTCTTGATACACACGGGAAACTGTTGAGTGTGAAAAACCCTTCAGCTTTGCAGCTCTTGACACACTCAAACCGCTGCGCCTGGCAGCAACTATCCTGAAAACTTTCATCCTGAAAAAAATATACCATTGTGAACACACGGTTGTGTTTAAAGTTTGACTTTTAAAACCATTCTTAAGTCCTTTTGAAGGGGGACAGACATCACACCAAGAAATACACAACCACACATTGTGTTTTCCATGGTGTGTGTGTATATACATATATATATATATATATATACATATATATATACATATATATATACATATATATATATATATATATATATATATATATATATATATATATATATATATATATATATATATATATATATATATATATACAGTGGGGAGAACAAGTATTTGATACACTGCCGATTTTGCAGGTTTTCCCACTTACAAAGCACGTATAGGTCTGTAATTTTTATCATAGGTACAATTCAACTGTGAAAGACAGAATCTAAAAGAAAAATCCTGAAAATCACATTGTATGATTTTTAAATAATTAATTTGCATTTTATTTCATGAAATAAGTATTTGATCACCTACCAACCAGTAAGAATTCCGGCTCTCACAGATTTGTTAGTTTTGTCTTTAAGAAGCCCTCCCATTCTCCACTCATTACCTGTATTAACTGCACCTGTTTGAACTCGTTATCTGCATAAAAGACAGCTGTCCACACTCAATCAATCAGACTCCAACCTCTTCACAATGGGCAAGACCAGAGAGTTGTTTAAGGACATCAGGGACAAAATTGTAGACTTGCACAAGGCTGGGATGGGCTCCAGGACAATAGGCAAGCAGCTTGGTGAGAATGCAACAACTGTTGGCGCAATTATTAGAAAATGGAAGAAGTTCAAGATAACAGTCAATCTCCTTCGGTCTGGGGCTCCATGCAAGATTTCACCTCGTGGAGCCTTAATGATCATGAGAAAGGTAAGGGATCAGCCCAGAACTACATAGCAGGACCTGGTCAATGACCTGAAGAGAGCTGGGACCACAGTATCAAAGAAAACCATAAGTAACACACTACGCCGTCATGGATTAAAATCCTGCAGCGCACGCAAGGTCCCTCTGCTCAAGCCAGCACATGTCCAGGCCCGTCTGAAGTTTGCCAATGACCATCTGGATGATCCAGAGGAGGAATGGGAGAAGGTCATGTGGTCTGATGAGACCAAAATAGAGCTTTTTGGTTTAAACTCTACTCGCCGTTTTTGGAGGAAGAAGAAGGATGAGTACAACCCCAAGAACACCATCCCAACCGTGAAGCATGGAGGTGGAAACATCATTCTTTGGGGATGCTTTTCTGCAAAGGGGACAGGACAACTGCACTGTATTGAGGGGAGGATGGTTGGGGCCATGTATCGCGAGCTCTTGGCCAACAACCTCCTTCCCTCAACAAGAGCATTGAAGATGGGGCATGGCTGGGTCTTCCAGCATGACAATGACCCGAAACACACAGCCAGGGCAACTAAGGAGTGGCTCAGTAAGAAGCATCTCAAGGTCCTGGAGTGACCTAGCCGGTCTCCAGACCTGAACCCAATAGAAAATCTTTGGAGGGAGCTGAAAGTCTGTGTTGCCCAGCGACAGCCCCGAAACCTGAAGGATCTGGAGAAGATCTGTCTGGAGGAGTGTGCCAAAATCGCTGCTGCAGTCTGTGCAAACCTGGTTAAGAACTACAGGAAACGTCTGATCTCTGTAATTGCAAACAAAGGTTTCTGTACCAAATATTAAGTTCTGTTTTTCTGATGTATCAAATACTTATTTCATGAAATAAAATGCAAATTAAATATTTTAAAATCATACAATGTGATTTTCAGGATTTTTGTTTTAGATTCCGTCTTTCACAGTTGAAGTGTACCAATGATAAAAATTACAGACCTCTACGTGCTTTGTAAGTGGGAAAACCTGCAAAATCAACAGTGTATCAAATACTTGTTCTCCCCACTGTATATATATATATATATATATATATATATATATATATATATATATATATATATATATATATATATATATATATATATATATATATATACATATATATATATATATATATGTATTACAGTACTGTATATCTAACATTCAAATTGACACATGAAACATCAGTATTTTTCTCAGTGCACCGTTACTTTTGAAACACCCTATATATCTGCAGTCGGATTCATCGCTGGCTTGGAAGGAGAGTCCCACGTCCAACGTCGGCAAGAGTGAGAAACTTGTGGCAGGAAGTCATCGATTGCACTGAGCCAGGGGAATAGAGGGGGACGTGACGGCGCCGGACCCAGCCGATCGAACAACGATCAGCAGTGCGTGTGTTTGGCCGGAGTGGCAGTGCTTAAAGCGTGTGGAAATTAAGATGGAGTGTGTGTGTAGTTGATGCATCTGGAGGGAGCATGCCGACGTAAGAACCCATCTTACTGCCTACCCTTTGAACCCTGAATCATTTGCACATTTTTAGCTGTAAAGCCGAGCAAGACTTGTGCTAAGTGCCCTGATTAGCACCTCAGTTTCACATCTTAAGAAAATGAAAGCAAGATGTCTAGTGTCTTAATTTATAACACGTGTGTTTTGAACAGGTTTGTATTTAATGCGGATTTAATCACACCTTTGGGACATATTCGTACTTCAGCATCTGACGTCACTCTTTTCTTTGATGTGAATTTGTTTTTGCACATTGTCCCATATAGCCTTTTCTCATTCTCACCTTTCCGACTAAAACCATGTTTCCCTTGCCTGTGTGTTTACAGAGAGAGGAATGTAATCCAGGGTTTGCCTCAACTTCCCGATGGCCTCCAGGTAACCTTTCTGCCAACGGATCAGCAGTGCCAGGTGCATCTTTCAGATCCTGTTGCTGATCGACAACAGCTTGAAGGTGAAATAGTTATCTCAGATTCTTGACTTCATCACGTCAATATGCCTTCGTCATCAGGACATTGATGTCACCTAATATTGGCTTACGACACCGTGATGCACCTCCATGTCCGACAGTTAGAACGTTGCTTGAAATTCTCCATGAAATTTCACTTCGCCCCGACGGCTCAATTTCTGAGTGACTGAATTCCATGCCAAGTCGCGTTGCTTCACCTAATTGAACTGCAGACAAGCTCGTGCGCCGTTGAAGCAGAGCTCCTCACCCAAAGCATATTGATGTCTCATGTGTTATATGATAATTGTATAACCGAGGAGCAGTTGCAAATGGAAGGAAAGATTCCTTATGCATGTCTGTATATTTGACTTTAACAGATTATAAACAACAGGCAGTCACGCACAAGTGGAGGCCTCGATAAACCCCCTTGAGTGTGCGTGTAAACAATTCGTCACAAAGCCATTAAATATGTGTCGGAATGATTGTAGTGCAGTAACATCGGCATTTCACATCCCTGTAGGTCGAACTGATGAATTATTCAATGTGTTGGTACATATCATTGATATTTATTATCACATTACACTGTTATTATCTCCTCATTTATTTATTTATTTATTTATTTATTTATTCCCAGTGGTCAGTAGCTATTGAAAGCGTAATGCACTCTTGTCGGTGAAACGCTCAAATATATTGCCTTCGTGTTTTCTCCTAATTTCGGTTCCGCTTTGCGGAGTAAGCTTTTCGCTTGCTCGTATGCATCAGTAAATGTGTGCTGAAGCTTTATTAAGATTTTGAGTTTTTTGGTCATTGTAAATGAATACATGGAATCCACACCTACAGCTGGGAACGATTTCTTTCTTTGGCTTGCCAAAAATGGTAATGGAACAATCTTCCTTCAGCACTGACTGGTGAAAGCAAAGTATAATTGTTCACTGTGCATTGAATGCAGCAACAACGTGGCCAATGGACACATTTGCTTGAACACCACAAGCGAGGCAGAATGCCGGAGTTGGGGGTTGAGTTACCTGCCATGTCTATTGTCTATCAATACAATGAAGATGGGTTGTCAAAGAACAGAGAAGGGAGCATGGGATATGGGTCGTGAATTTGTGGCGATGGAGGCCCACACATTTTACAGAGCACCAGGGTGCTCTCGACAAGCTGTGAACATTTCTGTGGCTAAAAAACACAACACCGGGCTTGACACCGTCGAATCACAAGGTGGGGGGGGGGGGGGAGGGGAAATTGCTGCGGAACATCCATGGGAATCAAACCCTCGTTCGTGAAGGCAATTTGCAATAAGGCTTTATGCACTCCAGCACCAAGCTGCTCAGTGGACCAGAACTTGAGAAAATTGACAATATAGTGAATAGGATCCAACTACGCCTGCCATTGCCGTGCTTGTGAACATGTTTTTGTCTCAGCGTATGCTATCCTTTTGAAGAGGCTATTAAGCTGGCTGTGCTGTTCGGTCTGCTACGACTCAACTGTGAATTTTTAATGTCGTGTGATGTCTTTAATATCGGAAACCTTTGTGCGCTGATACCCCGGCAAAATTTCAGATTCCTTCCACATTGCTCACCCCTGCTTGTCACAGTCTTTCTGTTCCATCAGGATGTGCCAAGTGGATCTGAACGTTGTAACTGCAAAAACCCGAATCCTATCCAGGTTCCTACTGATGACTCCATCTTTATGCTTTTTACTCATTCGGTTTCCTTCTGACGACTCCAATGAGATAGTTGGTGTTTCATTTGATTAAATCCTTTAATCCCCATCTTTTTTTATTATGGGGAAAGTAGGGATACAGGAAAGGGGGAATAGGTTTAGGGTTAGCATTAGGGTTGGGGTTAGGGGAGGCTTTAACAAAATAAGGAATCTATATTTTTTACAACACGAGCTTTAAGTCACTCTTTTAAAAGTTTCAAAGCCAATTTTAATGCAATTCAAAAGCCTGGTGTTGGCTTAACGTTTAAGGTGTCTGGCTTAAGATCTTTGGGTCTTGAGTTCGACCCCCTGCTGTGCCGTTAAATAGCACCAGGTGAGTTGACTCAGCCTGTCATCCTTTCGAGGTCGGCAAAATGAGTACCAGTTTACCAGGAAGAGGGAGCACTGCATCAGCGGCACAGTCGTGCTCCCAGCAATGATGCAACCAGCAGCCACAGGCTGCAAGCAAAATAATAGTACAATTGCAACCACTTGGAATGCTAAATGATCACTGTAGACAAGTTTGCAATTGCCTTCTACCACCCACTCCCCACTGAACACCCCCCCCTCCATAATTCCAGCTGTTTGGCCATGTCATTGTTTCGTGACCTTTTTGTGGATATATACACAGTCGTCACAAATTGTTGAACAAACCATCATCACAATCATCTTTCGTAACTCCAGAAAGTTTGTCATTGGTAGCACGACTCGAAATGCCTGTGTTGACAGCATTTCAGGTGGTGTCAGTTTTGTACTGTCCATCAAACTTTGTGATTTTAATGTCACATTTGTCGGACATGTTCTTCATCCCTTCTCATGGAGAAGCAGCAGCATGGCTCAGTGCCTCTCATACACTGTACTTACTTACTTATAAGTTTAATCCCTAGTAGAAGAAGGCCATTAAACTGCAATTGTCATTTCGTTTCAGCATGGGGCAATGCCTTGTGCAGTACAAGCCTTGTCTGCATCCTTTTCGTGAACATCTGTGCCCCTGGTCCGTTGCTTGCTGTTCGATTCATTTCCTGTAATTACCTCTGCCACCGGAGGTGAAGGAGGTCATGTTTTCACCCCCTTTCTGTCTTTGTTTATGTACAGGATATCTGAAAAAGTTGTGGACGGATCGAGATTAAATTTTGTGGACAAGTTGGGTGTGTGACAACGACGAACTCATTCGATTTTGGTGAAGATCCGGATCCGGATCTGGATACGATAATTATTTAATTATTAAAATGATTCTTCACCATTGAGAGACGGGGCCAAAAACGATATATAGCACGATGTTTCAAAAATGTATTGGGCCCCACATGTTCTCGTGGATCAGGCATTGTGTGGCGGAGGTGTGCGCTCCACCGAGTGCCCTTCTAGTTTTTACTGTGGAGCGTTAGGCTCAAGGAGAACCTCATGCGTATCAGCGTACGTGACATGCAGGACGAGGCAATGGAGACGAATGGATACTTTTTACACCAGCGACTCGTACATGAGCATACTATGGATGAATGGATGAATCAACTATGGATGGATCAACTATGGATGAATCAAACATTTTGTACCTCTGAGAGGACGGAGGTAGAATTATCTACCATTCCTCGCATAATACATCCATTGATGTGTTCTGGCCATTTTTGTCCAAGCCCATAATTGATGCTCCAACACATTCCACAGAGCCAGCTAGCAGACTTGAACAATGTATACGTCGACTCGTCACTCAAGTAGATCAGCCTGACCTATTTTCATATTTCAAAGCCCGATGATAGCTAGTCACTGCAGCGACACGCAAGGTGATGCTGTCCACTGACCACACTCTTTACACATTGTCAAATGCAAGGTGTGACAAACTGTACACGTGCTTGATGGACACTCCCGTCAGGAAATGGAAGTTTTGTGTGACGAAACGGTCACATCTGTTCTGTCAAACTATTTGCCATGGAATTCACTTCCTTCTTGAGTTGTTTTTTTGTTTTTGTCAATTGGTCTTCCAAATTCATGGTCCGGTTTTGTTTCCTGCAGGTTTCCACTTCTTGATTACATTCTCAACAGTTGATACGGGTGTGGCTGAAATAGTTGCAATCATCATGATGGAGGTCCAAATCCTCTTCCTAAGAATATGGTTCCCTGTTGAAGCTTCTTTAAAGCCTTTCCCTGGGATGTGATGCTTTAAAACTGAGTACTTAGACGGTTACCTGACTATTTATTTATTTACTCGTATGCAGCTGTGGCTGCTTGACTGCATCATGTTCTAAGGGCGTAGATGTGCCGCTGATGCAGTGCCCCTATTACCAGTATACTGGTGCTCATTTCGCCGACCTCGGAAGGATGACAGGCAGAGTCAAATCCCAGGTGTTAATTCAGTGGCCAACGGGGATCGAACTCAGAACCCTATGATCCCAAGCCACCACCCTAACCGCTAAGCCAACACCAAGCTCTACCTTCTGTTGATTCAACGACTAATAAAAAAACGGGCTTGAACTCAAGAACTCTAAGATCTTAAACCAACCACGTGAAGATCTTAAACCAACCACCTTAACCATTACACCAAACACCAGGCCTTATCTGTAGATAATATTAATGGTTATACTAATAGGACGCATCTATGGGCATCGTTCACAAATGGAAGTGTCAAAAAGTTGATGCTCATCACAGTATCATGAAGCAAGTATTTTGATATGAATGCAAAGGAAGCCATCTCTAGCATTCTCAAGTTGTTTTGAGAATGTCGAAGTTTTGAGACGTGCCATAATCTGTCGTTTGTTCTTAAATTCTTCAAAACCATAACAGAACTATGTAGTCCAATTTTGACATGAACACAAGATGGAATTCAGGATTAACAACATTTTTTTCACACCTTCGCCTGTTACAAGAAGGACTTAGCCAGTGTTTCAAGAAATGTTTTGGATGTGAGTCTCTGTTGTCTGCATGTGGCAGGCACCCAGTAGAGATGCCAAAGATTATTCTGTGGAGGGAATGACACAAATGAAATATCTCGAACATACGTACAGGCTTTCATGCCTCTGCTGCCGAAGGAATTATGTTTTCAGGTTGTCCGTGCAACCGTGCCTGATGATTTTGTTCCCGCGATAACTTCTGAACTGCTGAAATTTTATTTTTTTGCCAACCTTGGTAGAAAGGTGTATTATGATGCAAAGATGAACTGATTAGATTTTGGGGTCAAAGGTCATGCGATAGCTTTAACTGCCAATTAAATTTTACTAAACTTGTCAAAACTATGAACTTTGATAGGAATATGAACTGATTAAGTTTGGGTTCAAAATGTCAAAGGCATCAGGTCAACTGCCCTTTAATTTAAAATCCAAAATCATTTCCGGATTTGTGGCAAATGCTACTTTCTAGTTACTATGTAATATTGTGTTTTTGTGTTTTTATTCCTGCAGTATTGAGTGTAAATATCGATGTAGTTGCCCAAGTGAAAGATTCAATGTCAAATGCCAGTGTGCCCGGTTATCATAACCAGAAGCACCCGCTCCCTGTGGGAGTGACAAGGGGGGGGGGGCAATTTTTGGTCGGAGGTGGTCATCCCAACTTAGAAGAATGTTCCCATGTACACATCAAATGCAACCACCAAGTTGCATTTTTATATTCCACGTGGAACTTTTTGTATTCCAAGTGGGGCATTTTATATTCCACGTGGGACTTTCTTAATTCCACATGGGACTTTTTATATTCCACATGGGACTTTTTATATTACAAGTGGGACTTTTTATATTCCCCGTGGGACTTAGTTTATTCCACGTGGCACTTTTTTATATTCCATGTGGGACTTTCTTTATTCCATGTGGGGCTTTTTCTCTTCCTCATGGTACTTTTTATATTCCACGTGGGACTTTTTCTCTTCCTCATTGTACTTTTTATATTTCACGTGGGACTACTATATTCCACGTGGGACTTTTTATATTCCACATGGGACTTTTTCTCTTCCTCATGGTACTTTTTATATTCCATGTGGGACTACTATATTCCACGTGGGACTACTATATTCCACGTGGGACTTTTTCTATTCCTCGTGGGACTTTTTATATTAAAACTGTTAAGTGTCAAAAGGATCTTAAAGGTAAATGGGGTCTTCAGAGTCTTCAAGGTAAAAGGGGGCTTAATGTGCCTTATACGGTTTTTGGAGTTTTCTGGGTCTTTTTTCGTCTTCTGGGTCTTTTGGGGTATTCGGGGTCTTTTGGGTTTTTTGGGGGGTCTGGGTCTTTTGGGTCCTCAGAATTTTGGGTCAATGGGGTATTTTGGGTATTTTGGGTCCTCGGGGACTTTTGGGTCATCTGGGTCTTTTGGGTCCTCAGACTTTTTGGTCATTGGGGTCTTTTGGGTCTTCAGGGCCTTTTGGGTCCTCAGACTTTTGGGTCATTGGGCTTTTTGGGTCTTTGGTGGTCTTTTAGGTCTTTTGGGTAATCTGGGTCTTCGGGGTGTTTTGGGTCATTGGGGTTTTGGGGTCCTTTGTGTCCTCAGGGACTTTTGGGTTATCTGGGTCTCTTTGGTCCTCAGGGTCTTGTGGGTCATTGGGGTCTTTTAGGTCTTTAGGGTCTTTGAGGTCTTTTGGGTCTTAGGTATCTTTAGGGGTTTTATGGGTCTTAGGCATCTTTAGAGGTCTTTGGAGTCTTAGGCATCTTTGGGGGTCTTTTGGTTCTTAGGCATCTTTAGGGGTCTTAAGGGTCTTCAATGGTCAAAGTGGTCTTCGTTGTCTCAAGCATCGAAAGATGCATTCCAATAGTACATAATTAATATATATCCATGCAGTCTGCAACCGACCTTCAAGCAGTACGTAATTAATAAATATATAGTCACACGGCTTCACTGTGGAAGGTACTGTTACGGTTTTGGAAACTTACCACAGGGGGAGAGCATACATGGGCACGTCAGAGACCCGAGGATCGGTTATTTCATTCGTCGTTCCTTGGCCCCTTGTCTAAGGGTTGATCTGGTGGCATGCGTTGGTTAGTTCATGTTTTCCCGGCATGATGTCTTCCCCCCTCCCCCCTCTACAACTTTCAATCTTTCCTTCTTTACCCCATTGGCCCATTCCAAACTTTGTGCTACTTTCAACCCCAATCAGTCCCCCCCCCCCCACTACTTTCAATCTTTCCTCCTTTATTACATCAGTCCATGCTCCTTTTGACAATTCTTCCTTCACCTCATCGGTTCATTCCATACCCCTCTGCTCCTTTCAATCTTTCCTCATTTATCTAATCGGTCTGTTACCCCCCCCCCCCAATAATTTTGAAAATCCTTCATTCACCCCCATCCGTCTTAATTTTGACCCCATGGCTGTTTGGTCATTCCTTGGTCCGGCGGCATCCCTCTCCGTTTTCACTCCATTTGTGCATTGTTTAATTGGGCACATTCAGTCCATCTGTGGTCATTAGTCCTTCGGGCCGATCGGATTACCTTCCCCACATGAGCCTGTCCATTCTCACATCCATTTCCGTAGCACGAGATGCGGCGCATTTCCTTTGCATGGTGGGGTGTAGCACATCTCGTAGGCAGCTTACAGTGGAGACTGCGCAGTAAACGCTTATGCACGAGGAAGGAAGCGGGGGCTCTCGTCGTGGCCATGGGCTTGTGTAGGGAGGGGTGGTTACCGCGTTGAAAGTTCCCACAACAGAATGACATGGCATTTTCCACAAGCTGCATCGTGAATCCACCTCCATCGGATGTGCACCAATGAAAAGGAGGCTCGCATGAGCCGACACAGAAAACGATATGAGAGGAAGGGGACAGTCGCATCAGAGCTTGTCCTTGTCTTAAGAGCTTGTCCTTGTGCTAAAAGCTTGTGTTGCGATGAGCAGAAGGCTCAGAGACAGGAGAAAAAGTGAGAAGATATGCGAGTCGCATACCTTGCATACCGGAGAGGTCTTGCCTGCTGGGTCTACACACTTCAGGGACGTGGCTGCATGTCTCATCGTGCTGCATCACCACTGCCCATCTTCCCCATCCCCCCCCCAATTCTCTCATATATTTTGGATTATGGCGCAGCCTCATTGGGCTGTGTGAGCTGAAGGAGAAAATAATCGACCATACTTTTTTTCTCTGTACTTTATTTTTCTTTTCTTCTCAAGTTCTTCTTGTCTTCTTCTCCCCTGATTGAATGATGGCCTTGTCTCTTATGCAAATAAGATTGTCCAAGAAAGAACAGGAAGTTGTACCCCACCTGATTTGCTCTGTTAGCCGGTGTTGCACCGATCTGTTCTGCTCGGCAGAAGATCATCAGGTGTCACGCCAAGGGTGTGGCCTCTAGTTTGGTTGGCATGCCAATGGAAAAGTATCGCGGAAACATTGAGGCGTAACCCTGCTTGGCCGCCGTTCCAAGTCAAGCGGCTTCGGCTGTGTAACTACAGCCCGTTGAACTGCGGAGTTATCTGTGGTCGGCGGCCTCAGGACCAGGTGTTCGGGAGAAACTTAAGTGCTTTCCCTCGTGGTGAGCCTCGAACCCTGGGCCGTAACAGTACTTTCCAATAGGACGTAATTTATAGACGTACATGTAGTCTGCAACCAACGTTCAAACGTAACGTAATTAATCGGCATACGGTCAGACGGCTCCAAGGATGGCTTCATGGAGCGTGTTTTTCGTTTTTAGATGCAGCAGGCCCGGCCCCGAACGAGGATATCCTCGTCGCGGTTGCATTATTGTGGTAAAATGTGCCAATCGCGGAATGGGTCCCTTGCTCTGTCGCGTTCTGGCATGGTGGCATACACAACCCTGCCTCTCCATCTCACCACACAGTTGCTCTTTCGATATCGTGCCACATGGACCGTCACGTGATTCAGTTTATCGTGTGATATTGCGTGATTCAGTTTCGCTTGCCTTTTAATTACATTGTGGGGTGTTCGCGACAGTAAATAGTAATGATGATGAAGAAGAGGAAGAAGAAGAAGAAGAAGAAGAAGAAGAAGAAGAAGAAGAAGAAGAAGAAGAAGAAGAAGAAGAAGAAGAAGAAGAAGAAGAAGAAGAAGAACTTGTGGGGTTTTATAGAATGTTATGAAAAGTTTTTAAAGTAAGAAGCAAATGAATTCAATCATGAGGAATGTTGATTCATTTTAGGAGGAAATGAAATAAATAATGAACCAAGAAAGGACATAAGAGACAGAATGAGTTCGGGGGGTTTTATCAACTGAAAAGATTTGTTTGTTTGTTTGTTTGTTTTGATGCGAGGAGGGAGGGAAATAAGATAAATTTGAGGAGCATGAAAGGGAACCGTTGGGATAAAGCAGAATGAGGCACATGTATTGAGAAGTTTTCGCTCGTCTTCACGGAGAGGTGTTTCAAATTCAAGCGCGAGATAGATGCTGTCGTGGCGCCTCATACGGAGGTCGATAAGGACGTGCAGAACAAGGCAAACGGACAAAGATAACCTCCTTCTTCACAAAGACTGATGACCCGAAGCCAGGGACGTCGACGTCATCTCAATAACCTCCAATATCCTCAATCATCTTTATCAAAAGTAAGTACAATTTTAAGTGTTTTTCACTTTTTTTTCTGGACAGTACTAACAGTACTAGTTTAGGCAAAAAGTCGATAAATTCATGAGTTGGTTCCTCTAACCCTATTTTTCCATCTTAACTTTGCACATCGTGGTTTAGCCCAACGTCGGGGTTTTCAAGAACGTAACTCCCGTGAATGGGGAAGGTCTGTTGTATGTATATCAAGTGAATTGACCTTTGACCTTTTGACTTTTAGTCCTGTTGACCTCAAAAGCAGTAGCCTTCCAGCTTGTCACGACCTCCTTCAATTGGTGAAAAATTTTGAGGATCGGACCTGTAGGCGATTGACATACAGACTAGAAAGACGTCGTGCAGAGCTCGATACTTGCAACATCCCGAAAACAAATTTGACCTTGAAAATAATTTCTGGTTCAATTCAACGACCAATTATGCAAATCTCGACAAATTTCAAGTCAATCGGATGAAAAGTGACGATTTTAGAAATCAGGCTTTTTTTACCGTTAGACCTCAAAAATAATTGGTGGTTCGCTTCAGTGACCTGATTTACAAATCCTGTTCAAGGTTCAAGTAATCAGATGAAAATGCAGTATTTCAGAAATTTTCACCGAAGTTGTTTGGCCTATGTTTCCTTTTCACCTATGTTGTCCTCAAAACGAGCAAATTGTAACATCTGTGGGCTCCATTCAGAAATCGTCCTCTCTCGATCAGTGCAGTCCTCAAAATCTCAAACGTGCTCACTCTATCCTCTCATCACACCTCCCCCTATTCCCAACCCCTCAAATCTTGTACCTCCCCATGCCCGCTCCATTCTTACCATACCACTACCAAGTCTCATCCTTCCACTTTCCCAACACCCTCCTGCCCCTTGGCCGTGCCTGCTCTCATCCTCTCCCCTCCCTCTGAAAGCTTCCCTCTCACCCCTCCCTCTCAAAGCAACCTTTACACTCTTTCCCCCTCCAAGCTTCCCTCTCACCTTTCTGAAAAAATTCCCCCTCACCCTTTTCCCTCAACTCTCCCCTCTCACTATTCTCCCTCCCATCACCCTCCTCCCTCTCCCCCTCTCTCTCTCTCTCTTCCACCTCATCCCTCCACTTCCTCCAATCTTCAACTGCCCTCTGCCCGCGCTCATATTATGCCCCACTGTACCTCAAGCCATCTCCGCCGAGCCTTTTCTCCTCCTCTTCCGGCCCTCTCCCCTAGCTCTTCTGCAATCCCCCACAATCTGTCAACAACTCTCCCTACCTCCCCCCCTCCTCCCTTGTCCAACCCTTCTCCTCCCCTCCCCTTCCCGCCTCTGCATCCAAAGCCTCCTCCCCTCCCTCTTCCTAAACAGTGTGGACCTCAAACATCTGGGGACTTCGCTCAAACTTGACATCTTTCCATACAGGTTGCCAATGACAACCACTGATAATCTGTTTAACAGAAATTTTCCTCCTCAAAACGTCTCTGAGTCTATAGTGTCTCTCCCTGGGTACTCCATCCTCTGGTATGACCGAAATCTTGTGTTCGTAACCCTTCGCTTTCTGTACCCACCTTACTCAGTCACACCCAGCTGTTCCTGGATTCTGTGTCCTTTTCTTCCGACAAGGTGGAGAGCTTGCTGTCAAACCTCGACTCTGATTCTGCAACCGGTCCAGACGGCATCAGCCTACCTGTCCTAAAAACCTGCTCCTCTGCTCTTACTCACCTTCTCATTTGCTCAAGGTCATCTGCTATCTGCTTGGAAATCAGCGAACATTGTTGTTCTGCATAAAAAGGTGCAAAAACAGATCCCTGCAACTACAGACCAATCAGCCTTCTCCCAATCATTAGCAAGGTTATGGAATCCATCATCGCTTCAGCCATCAAATCCTTCCTCTTCTCCAATGGCTTGATTTCCGATCATCAATTTGGTTTCAGATCAGGTCACTCTATCTTGGACTTGCTGCTCCTGCTCTCCCAACAATGGATGGAGGTCCTCAATGCCAGACATGAAATCAGAGCCATCTCTCTAGACATATCGTGTGTTTTCAATATGGTTTGGCACCCTGCCCTGCTCACCAAATTCTCTTCAAGGCTCACAGACTTCCTCTTCTGTCACAATCAATGTGTGGCCCTTAATGGAATTCTCTCATCCCCTCTTACTGTCCTGGCTGGAGTTCCTGAAGGTATTGTTCTGGACCCTGTGCTTTTTCTGGTCTTCATCAATGATCTCTCTGACTCTCTGGAAAATCCTCTTTATATCTTCACTGATGACTCCACCCTCTGCCGTACCATCTGACATCCCTCAGACTGGCAAGCAGCAGCGTCTTCGCTCTTTGCAGATCTGGATAAAATCACAAGCTGGTCCAACGCGTGGAACATGTCTTTCACTCCTGATAAATCTCACACTTTCACTACGTCTCTCCAAAAGGACCATCTGGAACCCCCCACCCCCACCTCCGCCCCCCATCTACTTTCTCTCCAATCCTCTTGAAGAAATCATTTCATTCAAGCTTTTGGGCCTCACTATCTGCCATGATCTTTCCTGGAAAAGCTGCATTTCCAATCTGGCCTCCAAAGCCAGTCACCGACTGGGCATCCTCCATCGTGCAAAGTCCTTGTTTGGCACACCTGAGCTCCTGACCACGTACAAAGCTTTCATCCACAGCCTGATGGAGTACTGCTCTCCCCTCTGGTCTGGTGCTCCCACCTCTCACCTTTCTAAGGCTTTACGTTGTGGAAACCAAGGCATTTAAGATCTCCTGTGATCAGGCTGAGTCTTTGGGTCTCTCACTCTCTCACCACAGGCAGGTTGGTGGTCTTTCTTTCTTTTATCATTTCCACTCCAGCCTCACCCCTCTGCTCTGTCTGCTGTCAATCCCCCCCCCCCCCATATTTCCGCAGGGCGCAGCAACCCCCTTCTGGTAAAACTACCAAAATCAAGAATCACTGCTCACTTCCATTCTTTCATTCCTCGTTTTCACCACCTTTGGAACAAACTCGCACACGCTGTTCAATCCCACTTTTCCCTCCAAGTCTTCAAAACAGCTGTTCACCACCATCTATTATCTTCCCCCATCCAAAACCACGATCTGTTCTACCCCCGTTAATCCATCCCAAACCTGCTTTCCTTCCTGAAAGTTCCTGTAGTGTAAGGAATTGAAAGTCCCTGTCGTGTCCATCTTGTTTCCCCTGTGTACCCTGCCCCATCCCTCTGCCTTCCACAGATCTCCTCATGTATCTGCTCCACACCATTTTGCACTCCCTCTCCTATGTCTCTTGTCTCCTGCTGACCTTGTTATACATTCTGTGTTCGCTCTCATATGAGCCTTGACATTGTATGTGTGTGTGTGTGTGTGTGTGTATATATATATATATATATATATATATATATATATATATATATATATATATATATATATATATATATATACCCCCTTAATAAGCACAGATTTTGAATCTGTTGGTACGTCATAGGTGATGAAGGGTGTGGTCAAGTTTCATGGAAGTATTGTGTGTATTTTCAGAGAAGAGAGTAAATACCTATTTTGGGGTCTTAAAACCCCCTCCCCTCCCCCCCCCGTGTAGACCCCCTTAATAAGCATGGCTGCTTTCAGATCTTGGAATTCTGAGTTTGAACCCTGTTGGTTGCTGAATTTACACCAGGCGGAGTTGATTCAGCCTGTCATCCTTCTGAGGTTGATGAAATGAATGCCAGTGTACTGGTAGAGGGGCACAGCATCAGTGGCACAGCCATGCTTCCAAGAAATGATAGCTGCTAAGCTGCTGTGCACAAGGACAGTGCATTGCAAGGCTGCACATGCACACTGTGATTAGCCCATGAGAACTGCAGTTTGTGGAGCTTTATCCACTACTAATTGGGTGAAAGAGGTTATACTTTTATTGGTCTGCTCTTTTTTGTTTTCAGTGTTCTGGAACCTCAGTATTGTATCCTTAAAGCAAAATGGCACAAACATTAAAAGAATGTAAAATACAATAAAAAGCTATTTGCTTATGAGCAACAATTATGGAGATTAAGATTGATGTAGCTAGATGGAATTGGAATTTCACTGGTAACTAAACTTCCTTTTTGCGAATCAAAATGTACCTTTTGGGTGCGCAGCTTAATGAAAGTTTACTCGACCATTTGTACTGCATATAGAAAAGGGGAGAGAGGTGTTCGTCAAAATAAATCGTGTCCCTCATGCGATGCAGAATGATGAAATTATTTCTTCTGACAAATTGCCAAATTGTACCTCAATGCAAATTAGTGATTTGTATGTTTGTTGTTGTTTTGTTGTTGTTTGCATTGATGTAGTTCGGGCTCACAGTGGAGATTGTACCTCAGTCGCATTCAGGAGAGAGAGTCTCAGAGATATCATTGTACTTTCATGGGAATTTCTAGGACATTATACAGTGGACATGAACGTATCGCATAGGTTTCAACCTGGTTTCTGAGAATCAGAACCATCGGTTCAGATAGGAATGCTAAACAGACAAACCCAAATTTGAAAAGGAAATTAAAATGCACCAGCAGGGATACATGGAAATTCCACATCATGTAAAATGTAACTCAAGTCCTCGAAATCCCAAGTTCTCAACCCACCCACTTCCAACTCCAAGTCCAAAACCCCTCTCCCAACTGCAAGTCCTCAATACCCCCCCCCCTTACTGCCTCAAATAATCCTAAGTCTTCAAACCCTTCCCACCGAAGTCTTCAATCCCCCCCAACCCAAGTCCTCAAGCTTCCTCCACCATCAACCACCTTCTCCCAACTCTCCGTAATCATGAGTGAAGGTTATCGTTGGAAATGTGAAAGTAATTAATGAGAACATCATTTGACAGTTGGGTCTCTGAGAGAAGCAAGATATTAGGAGAAGTACTAACTAAATGGTGCTCAACAGAGGAAAAGTCAGAAGAAAGCCCACGATTGCTGGTGAAATGTAAAGAAAAAGAATCAGGTTTATTCAAAAGGAAAGGGTTTTGGGACAACTGATACTTCCACTGTCTGAGCCCTCACTTTTGTTGGCAGCAGAGACGAGCAGGACGCTGGATATTCTTCGCACTCCATAATGCCGGGAGCAAGGGGCCACAAACCTGTTGGACTTTTCCATGTTTATAATAATTAGTGGTGCAGAAGAAAATGAAAAAAGGAAAGAGAAAGAATGTGAAGATATGAAGTAAAAATGAATCGGATAAGCGAATGTTGAATTTGAGAAAGAAAAACTAAAGCTAGCCTGGTAGTTTAGTTTTCATGAGACATAAGGATGCATTGGGGGGGGGGGGGGTTGAGGGGAGTTGAATGCAGGATAATTGCAGGCAACACTTTAACACTCTAAAGTCGGGACAGTAGTACCATGCTGGTGATTGTTGTCTCCAACTTACGACCTAAAACAACCACGATGGCTGGTTTTCCCCTCTTGAGAGCCACCATCTTACTTTTTATGAGGTAGCTGGTGGCAGGATTTGCACTCCGGCCACCGTAAAACCCTTCACTCCACAAAACATACTAAAAACACAAATAAATCTGAAAACGCACTCCGTGAGAGTACCTCCTGTACAGCTACCCTCCGCAGGGCAGCTCACCAGACGACTGGATTGGGGCAAAGCCTTCGGGACCCTCACACTTTGATGTTAGGAGGAAAACTACAGGGTATAACCTTCCAGGGTCAGATTGTGGTAGTGTGTGTCGGGGTGGTGCTGAGGTGTCGTCCACCAGACTGTGATCTCCATGGGTTAACCTGAGGCGGTCCTTTCGGGTGGGTGCCCGGAATGTCCTATCCCTAAGAGAGGATGATCACCTGTCTCTGTTATGATGTGAGCTCAGGCGTTTGATCATCAGTATTGCAGCACTCTCTGAGGTTCGGAGACCGGATTGCAGCGAGATCATGGTGGATGGTTACACCTACTATTGGTATGGTTACTCTGATGGTTACCATGCCCAAGGAGTTGCTGTAGCTGTGTCCAATAAGCTGACTCCAATGATAATTGAGGTAACACGGTCAACGAACGTATTATAAGACTAAAGATTTGTCACTATGCCTGGTGTTGGCTTAATGGTTAGGGTGGTGGGCTTGTGATCCTAGGATCCTGAGTTCAAATCCTACTCAGCTGTTGAATTAATACCAGGTGGGGTTGACTCTGCCTGTCATCCTTCCGAGGTCGGCAAAATGAGCACCAGCTTGCTGGTATCCTGTGTCGGAATGGCGACCCATCCAGGATTGTGCCCAATAGCCAAGGAGACTGCTTCGGCAGCACCGACGCTCCGCACAGAGTACGGTCCCAATGGATGGAAGGATGGATTCGCCACTCATTGGGTGTCGTTTTCCTGGTCTCTGTGTATGCTACGACTGAGGTGAATTATCTCACCGTGAAGGACACATTCGATGCCACACTCGAGTCTGTGGTTGATCGTTACCCCAGGTGAGATACTCTTCTCGTCTTGGGAGATTTCAATGCATCAACTGGAACTGATAGTTATGAGACATGTGTTGGTCCCCATGGGTCTGGAACTGTGAACGAGAATAGCACGAAGTTCCTTGACTTTGCAAGAAGTTATGGACTTTGGGAGGCTGGTTCATGGTTTCAGCGCCCACAGGCTCATTGCTGGACTTGGTATTCCAACGCTGGCGGTGTAGAAAAGGAGATTGACCATGTCCTCGTTGATGGTTACTGGAGAATGATCCAGAACTGTAGGGTCTACCGTAGTGCTCAGTTCCTCAACACCACCACAGGCTTGTGAGAGCAACTCTGAAGTTTCAGCTTAAATCTGGGAGAATGGATGTTGGGTTATCCAGCCTAGGCTGGATGTTGGCAAGCTCAAGGATTATTGGGAAGCTGAGGAGTTTGCGAACAGGCTGAGTGGAGATTTGGGGAGAGGAGGAGATTGGAACCATACTCTGTGCAGAATGTTGGTGCTGGTTAAGCAGTCTTCTTGGTTCTTGGGCACAATCCTGGACGGGTCGCCATTACGACACAGGATACCAGCATGCTGGCACTCATTTGTCGACCTTGGAAGGATAACAGTCCGAGTTAACCCCACCTCGTATTAATTCAACAGCTGCGCAGGATTTGAAGTCAGGACCCTACGATCCAGAGCCCACCACCCAAACCATTAAGCCAACACCAGGCATGCATTTGGGGGGGGGTCTGGGTGCTTTGGGGAATCCTGAAGAGTTGTGGAGTGCCTTCAAGGCCACCGTCCTTGATGTTGCCGGTGGATGTCTTGGAACTCACCAAAGGGTGAAGAGGAATTTTCTCTCTCAAGGGACACTGGATACCATTGACCAGAGTGGCAGGGCCATTCCTAACGGCAACGCCAAGCTGTTCAGGGAGTTGAGGCGTAAAACTGCACATGCGCTGAGGGTGGACAAGGAAGCCTATGTGGGAGGAATTTGTGAGTGAGTGGAGCATCATCTGTGGTCAGGTGGAATTTGCGCATTGTGTTCCTCCAAGCATGTCCCTTGGTGTACTGCAGTAGGAGCGCAGTCTGGTGGGCTCTTGATAGAGGAGTCTGAAGTGAAGTCCTGCTTGGCCAGTTGCCTTGATCGGCTGTACCAGGCTGATCCACCAGATGTTGAGTTGCATGTCAAGGGTGTTACTATCCCTATTGCTGACCCTCCAATCAACTATGATCTGACCAGGAATCTGAGACAGACACTTAATTCCTTTGGTACCAGGTCTTTTCGGAGAATTATTGGCTATCGCTGGTCGGACTTTGTGTCCAATGAGAGGTTGCTGAGAGAGACTCAAATGAGATTTGTTACCTGCATAGTCCGTGAGCATCAGCTGTGGTTGTATGGACATGTGGCTCGTTTTCCTGACGCTGATCCTACTCACCAGATTGTCTCAGCGGGGGAGCCTCGTGAGTGGAGGAGGCCATTGGGCTGACCACGTGCCTCGTGGTTGCAGCAGGTTGATCAGCATCTCAAGGAGATGGGGATGGGCCAGGCATCTGCCTAGGGGATGGCCAGACGGAGGCCTCTGGAGTACCGGTGGAATGTGTGCACAGCGACGTGCTTCTCCGGCGCATGCTCCCATACCTGACCTGACCTGAGGAACCCTGAGGTAGTAGGTTTTACTTTTAGTCCAACTGGGTGTCTTGGCACCCTCCTCCCCAAGGTGCTGGAGGATGCTGACTCGGTTGGGTTGCCGGTTTAGTCGCCGATGTCCCAACCATGAATAAGCAGTACCAGATACGTGTTGCTGGGAGGAAGATGATATTTACATTCCTGACCAAGCCTGACTAAGTGATGTCAATACACCCTTACAAAACCTGTTTTTCCCCATTCTTGGAATCCCACTTCTCAACTCACTCCCCCTCTCCAAAAAAAAATAAATGGAGCTACAAAAACAACAAAAGGTGAGGTTGGGACTCATTCGCTTGCTATTTTGAATGCATTTCTCCGATTTATCGAGGCTGAATTACTCAACAAAAGCCAAGAGATGCAGCATGTAATTTTATTCAATCATTTTCACATCAAGTCTGTGGCCAAATTGTGATAAACGTGAGCTTTTATGTGCAGATTCAAGCTTAATTTCACCTTTTTTGCACTTTGCATTCTCCATGCACATAAAGCACTCTTTGGTAATTACAGAAGTTTGAAGTTCCACAAACCTTGTGCTAATGATCCAAGACTTTGTTACCATGAACAAGCACGCCAACCAAAGGCGTCTGACTCAGCATCCTCCAGGCTGCAGTTTCCCTTGCAAGACTAACTTTTGAGTGAGAGAAGTGAAAAGAGGAGATTGTGAGGAGGAAAATGTCTTTGGCTTTTCTGTATCTCTCCAGTGTCGGTTTTGTAGATCAAGCAATTATGGTCTGGAAGACTCTTTCTGAATGGTTTTCACTCCCTAGAAAATTGCTGGTCTGTTTCAGCACTTTCGAAGCCATGCTGTTCTTTTTACAATAGCTACCATTTCGGTGTTTTTTTTTTTTTCATTTTATTTCATCATTATCATCACTTTTCTTTGATTATAATTATCACCGCTTTCTCTGGCTTCACCGGGCCAATCATTGCAGGAGCAGCTGCATTTAATGTTGAAGTTTGACGTATCCGTGTTTAGTTGCTCGAGCATAAGAATGATGTTTTTTTTTTTATGTAAAGCAGCAAACTTCAACAATGACAACACTAAAAAAGACACCATGACCAATCGAATGGTTATAAAATGTTATTTTCATCGTTCACACATGCCTTGTGGAAGAGTTGAAAAATTGTTAATGAAGCTCATGAATACGTTCTGAGCTTGTGACCACCTCCTGTACGTGGAGCCTTTCATGATATTCACAATAGCGTGAGATGAGAAAAGGGACAGGAATAATTTGGCCTTCATCCCATCCCTATTTGAATACCACCAGCTTCCATTGAATTTAAGCCTCAATGTGCAGGGGTAAACAAATTTATTTAACGAGAACAGCACTCGGTATAGTGCATACCTCCGCCAGGCTGATTAGTTTACCATTTGTATCCTACTGATTTGACAGATCTGTATCCAAACCTGAACCAAAATCTAACCGGCGTGTTCTTTTCACCTACCCAACTCATCTACCTAGTTTTGTCACAACCCGTCCACAACTTTTTGAAATATCGTGCCACACTGGATAAAGTTTTTGACCCTATCTATGTATGTATGTATGTATATGTATATGTATATGTATATGTATGTATATATATATATATATATATATATATATATATATGTATATGTATATGTGTATATATATATATATATATATATATATATATATATATGTATATGTGTGTGTGTGTATAGATATATATATATATATATATATATATATATATATATATATATATATATATATATATATATATATATATATATATATCACAATAGAATCTGGGTTTTAGTTCAGCGCAAACAGGGCATGAAGCATTCATTTGTTTAATATCTTCAATAGAATAGGGCAGGTTCTGTCTGCGTACGAAATGTGCCATTCTGGTTACCCCCCCCCCCCCGGGTGGCACAGAGACACATGGAGGTCTTGCAAAGTCCGACTGATTGCCGCCGAGCAGTAGACCTGCGAGAAGGTGTCTGCAGCAGGGTTTTCCCTCCCGGGTCGGTAAACAATGTCGTAACTATAGCAGGCTAGGTCTATCCGCCATCTCATAATTTTTTCATTCTTAATTTTCCCGTTATTTTTCCCATCAAACATGAATGCCACGGATCGTTGGTCCGTAACGAGCGTGAAGTGGTTTCCCAGTAAATAATGTCTCCATTTACGCAGCGCTTCGACGATGGCGTACGCCTCCTTCTCTATTGCCGAGTGTCTCTGCTCGCTTCCAGAGAGAGTTCTCGAGAAGAACGCGACGGTTCGCCCAGACTAATTAAGCGTAGCAGCTATCGCGTGATCTGAAGCATCTGTTTCCACCACGAAGGGCACCGAGCTATCGATCGATAATACCACGGAATTACTGATATCGTCTTTGAGGTTGTGGAAAGCTGTTACAACAGCGGCATCTGGTGGAAAGTTTTTGCAATGCACTAGGGGATGTATTTTCTACACTAGGGGAACGCCGATCACCCGGCGCATTGTCTGCAGGTCCTGAGATGGGGGTAGCTCACGAAGTGGGCGCAATCGCTCAGGATCAGGCTTAATCGTGCCGTCGGCTATCGTGTAGCCGAGAAGGTCAATTGACCTTGCCGAGAATACGCATTTCTCGTAGTTGAGAGTCAGATTATATTTTCTAGCAATGCTCAAGAATCTGTCCAGATTCATGTCATGTTCCCCCTGATCCCTACCGCACACTGTGACATTGTCCACGTAAACAAAAGTGTCTTTGAGGTTTTCATCTGAGATGATGTCGTCCATAACCCGTTGGAAGCAAGCTACTCCATTCGTGACACCGAATGGAATTCTCCTGAATTGGAAGAGGCGTCTACCTGCCTGGAATGCGGTGTAAGGTTTGTCTTCCTCTCGGATGGGAATTTGGTGATAGGCGCTTCGCAAGTCGATGGTGCTGAATACCTTATAATTGGCCACGCGTTCGACCATCTCGTCTATGCGCGGCAGGGGTAGGTGTCGAGTTGGGTGAAGCGATTGACCGTTTGGGAATAATCGACAACCATTCGTTTCTTATGGTTCTGACTGCTGGTTACTAACACCTGTGCGCGCCATGGCGAATCGCTCGGTTCTATAATTCCTTCTTCCAGTAATCGCTTGGTTTCTGAAGTGATGAAATTCATGTCAGCAGTGGTATATCGCCGCGATTTGATCGCTATCGGTTTGCAGACCGGCGACAGGTTAGCGAACAGCTGGGGGACGTTACCTCTGCGGTAGTCAAGGCATTTAAAATTAGACGAGGTTTGCTTCCTCCAAAGGGTATTTCGACGCTCGTGTGCTGCTTGAGGACATTATGACCCAGAATTATGTCTGCGCACAAATCACGAAGCACCAGTACCCTTACATCCCGATGCGTGTACCCTTTTACGTCCAATTCAACATTGCAGTACCCTCGTACGCGGGACTGTAGTGATGTGGCGGCCATGCATACCGTATTGTCTGTCGGGTGGATTTTCCATTTCCTGCCCTTCACTAGCGAGCTGTTGACGAAACTTTCAGAGCTACCGGTATCAATCAGAGCCTCAGCCATATGCCCGTTAATTCGTACATTGATGATAGCCTTGGATAGATTCCCCGGTGAGGCTGCAGTTAGTTTATTTTGCGAGTAGAGAGCCGCAGAAGTGGGTTTATTTCTCCTTAGAGTAGATTTACATACCCTGGCATAATGCCCTTTCTTGTCACAATTCATGCATGTGGCATCTCTGGCGGGGCATTTATGACGGGGGTGCCTTTTGTACCCACAAAAGAAACATTTACCAACCGGAGCAGTTGCTGAGGAGTTTGACGTGGCCTGTGTATCCGGCTCCTCGGGTGTTTCTCCATCCCCTGTGTCTGGCTGTGTCTGTGCCAGTGGGGTTCCTTGAGTTCCCACCGTAGCAGCGTTCATTAGCAGCATCGGTGTCCCAAATGACTCAGATTGCTGCTGAGCCGTATCCATCGCTCGAGCCTGATCGACTACCTTGTCAAGAGTGGGTTGCGCTTTCTCTAGTAAGCGTTTCCGTATGTGGGCTGATCTAAGTCCTTGGATGAATGCCTCCCGGGTCGCTTCCTTTCGGTGTTCCTCGGCGCTTACGGCCCGGAAGCTGCAGTCTTTTCCCAGCTAATTCAGAGCTTGCAGGAACTGATCGATTGTCTCCCCGGCTGCTTGCTTGCGTGTGTTGAGAAGATGTCGTATGTATACCTCGTTCTTGCGCTTCACGTAGAGCGCCTGCAGCACGTCGATCGCTGTTTCGTAAGTGTCGCACTCCGAGAAGAGCCTGTATACGCCGGGCGAGACATGATTCACAAGGGCGGCCAATTTGTCGGCTCCTTCCTCGATGATGGTCAGATAGTGTGAGAAGGAACGGAACCAATGCGACCACTTCATTTCTGAGTCAGTCACGTTTGGGTCTGCGTCGAACCTCTCTGGTTTGTAGATCTTGTCCATCGTTGGTTGAGAGAGCCGAGAAAACCAAATGGAATAAATTGAAATGAGGACGAGAGAAGAACCTTCAGAGTTTAGGCTTTATTCCATTTGATTGAAGCCGCTTCTACGGGCACACCAGGAAATACAGACGCAGCATGGAGTGCATAAGCAGTAAGGTACACACGCGCAACTAATCACCGCAAAATAAATCAGTATTATATATCAATCAGTATTCTCACCATTCAATGAGCACCAAGTGAGCCGCCGACATAAAACGACAATGCCCTATGGACAATCCGCGCGGCCGAGCCGAACCTCAGCTTTATCTCTTCTGTGCTCGAGCCGGGCAACATGTGATCTCACGTCACGACCTTCAATTCACCACAATACGAATTATTATATTAATACGCTAAGCCATATTTTGTGGACGTATCTCCTCCGAAACTGCCGGACGGATTGTCGCCACTTTCGGCGTGCGGTTGCTCTGTGGTCTCATGAACAGCATGGGCGATGTGAGATCGCGCCAGACGGACAGGTTGGGGAATTTTTGGCGATTTTCTAATTTTTACATTCGTTTGCATGGCGACGTGTGACGTCACCACTGAGAGGAATAATGACGTCATTACATCATCGGTCATTCGCTGACGTCATCACGTCTATCGTCGACAGACCGTCTCCGCTGAGAGGCGGAATTCCATTCCGAGAAAACAACGTCTGCAATGTAAAACCCTCTTCTGCACGTGCTGATTGCCTCAGAAGGTGAATTTGACACAAAAAATGTAACAAGAAACGTTGTATTTAAAGAAATTCGATAAATCACATTGTGAACACTCGATATATTGACGTCCGAACGAAACCTCACTTTGGAAACTTCATGGGAGCCTTGGTTTGGCGAGTTATTATTAATAGTCGGTAATTTCTGCAAGGGAAGAGGTACATCGACAACACGTACGGACATGATACAAATGGGTACAAATGACTGTGATGTTTTTCCCTCCACTCACATTGCCTTCCCATTCCATCCACTCACATTGTATTCCCATGCCATTCGCTCATGCTACCTTCCTCTTCCCTCGTGCTGCTTTCCCCTTGCCTCGTACTGTCTTCACCTTGCCTCGTACTGCCTTCCCCTTCCCTCATACTGCCTTCCCCTTCCCTCATACTGCCTTCCCCTTCCCACCTCCTGCCTTCCCCTTCCCTCATACTGCCTTGCCCTTCCCCCATGCTGCCTCCCCCTTCCCTCGTACTGCCTTCCCCTTCCCTCACACTGCCTTCCCCTTCCTCCACACTGCCTTCCCCTTCCTCCACACTGCCTTCCCCTTCCCTCATGCTGCCTTCCCCTTCCCCCATACTGCCTTCCCCCTTCCCTTATGCTGCCTTCCTCTTCCCTCATTCTGCATTCCCCTTCCCCCATGCTGCCTTCCCCTTCCCTCATGCTGCCTTCCCCTTCCCCCATACTGCCTTCCCCCTTCCCTTATGCTGCCTTCCTCTTCCCTCATTCTGCATTCCCCTTCCCTCATGCTGCCTTCACCTTCCTCCACACTGCCTTCCCCTTCCCTCATGCTGCCTTCCCCTTCCCTCATGCTGCCTTCCCCTTCCCTCATACTGCCTTCCCCTTCCCCCATGCTGCCATCCCCTTCTCCCATGCTACCTTCCCCTTCCATCATGCTGCCTTCCCCCTTCCCCCATGCCGCCTTCCCCTTCCCTCATGCTGCCTTCTCCTTCCCCCATACTGCCTTCCCCCTTCCCTCATACTGCCTTCCCCTTCCACCATGCTGCCTTCCCCTTCCCACATGCTGTCTTCCCTTTCCCTCATTCTGCCTTCCCCTTTCTCCACACTGCCTTCCCCTTCCCTCATGCTGCCTTCCCCTTCCCTCACGCTGCCTTCCCCTTCCCTCACGCTGCCTTCCCCTTCCCTCACGCTGCCTTCCCCTTCCCTCACGCTGCCTTCCCCTTTCCTCACGCTGCCTTCCCCTTCCGTCACGCTGCCTTCCCCTTCCGTCACGCTGCCTTCCCCTTCCCTCGGGCTGCCTTCCCCTTCCCTCGGGCTGCCTTCCCCTTCCCCCACACTGCCTTCCCCTTCCCTCATGCTGCCTTCCTTTACCCACCACTCACACTGCCTTTCCCACCCCTCACACTACCTTCTCCTCCCCTCACACTGCCTTCCCATTCCTTCCCCCCACACTTCCTTCACATTCCCTCCCCTCACACTGCTTTCCCATGTCATTCCCTCATGCTGCCTTCCCTTTCCTCCCCTCACGCTATCCTCCTCCCAAACCCAATCCTCCACCACACAACTCTCTGCAGGTCGAGGAGAGGAAGGGGTGTCACAGGATGTGTGAATTGGCCAAAGGAAAGTTTTTATTTCTTTAATTGTTTTTTATTCCCAGTCGGAACTGCTGCTCGGATCAATTCCGTTTTTATAGAGCACTGAATCGCCAGATCACCGCAGGAGAGCCAAGAAGTACACACTCTCTCGCTGAGCTGTCTCGCCTGCGTTTGAATCCCGACTCGGCTTTAACCGTCATGTTTCACAGGCAGGGTGATTCATCAATGTGTGTGCCGTCTCTCAGATGGACATTAAACTGGTCGTCACTTATGCTGAAATTCCCCCCCCCCCACTCCTCTCCCCCTTCCCCTCACTCCCCACTCCCTCTCTCACCCCTCTGCCTCTCTCACCCTGATCCCACCAAAAATGTGCAGTATTTAATTTCAGGCTGTTCATGTTTCCTCCAGGAAAATAGACTGTTGTTCATCAAAATGCAAAAGAGTGGTTGTACCTCAGAAAAGATTAATTATTTTATTTGGCTATAAATAAACCTAATCTAATTAAAAGATAAGGTTATATTGCCCTCCCAAAAGTAACCAAATTTTTTTTTTTTTTAAACAATAATAAATGCTGTTAAGATAAACGTTCATGAGCCAAGAAATGATTAATCACTATATTCGCAAATTTATCACTCTCGATCACCATTACCATTATCATTAACACAACTCACCAACTCCTGTGCTCACCCCTCCATTCCCTTCCTCCCCACCCCTTTGCTACCCTATAATTCATATGGTTGGTGCAAGCACAATTATATCCAGCAGATGATAATTCTGAACGAGTTCGCAAATACGAGCCACATGACAAATTACTTCATCATCATCAAAGTCCCATACACAGAGCAAGGGTGGTCATGAACATTTCATTGACTGAGAATTAACACTGGACCGATCCCCGCTCCGTTGCAGGGTGTTGCTGAAGCTGCCTTATTGGAAGGAATGCATCAAGACGTTTTGCCATTACCGACTCGTTGGGTTGTGATTTCATTCTGCAATGAATAGTTTACAATCGAGAGGTACTCAAACAGGCCAACAAGGATGCCAACAATTTAATACGACATGAATATGACACCTGGTTAGTCCTGCATTACGTTTCAGAAATTAAATAACGTATACCAGTTAATGTTTACATGCTTAATGATAAATTGTATCCACTATGTATGTTTTTTCAGACTCCAAACGTTTTTCTTATTTAACACGATTACCGCGGGTCATGGAAGAGCGGAACAGGTCGAGGGTCATTCCCTATCGTTTGCCTGGGTCATATTCCATTTGCTTGGAATTCAGCCAGTATCGTAGCATTACATACAAAGATGCAAAAACTGATCTTAACTGCAGACCTATACTTAGCTTGCTTCCAATCATCAGCAAGGTCATGGAATTCATCATCGCAGTTGACATGAAATCATTCCTTTTCTCCAACGGTCTCATCTCAGATCATCAATTTGGATTCAGACCTGGTCACTGTACCTTGGACATGCTGCTTCTACTCTCCTAACAATGGTGGGGACACTCAATATCAGACATGAGATCAGGGCTGTCTCTCCAGACATAGCTCGAGCTTTTGATACAGTGTGGCATCTTACCTTGCTCTCCAAACTTTCTGCCTAAGGAATCCAAGGCCAACTCCCCTCTTGGATTACTGACTTCCTTCACTCTCGTTGACAACATGTGGCTCTCAACAGAATCCTTTCTTCTCCTCTCCCTGTTAAGGTTGGAGTACCCCAAGGCAGATTCTAGGCCCCATCCTATTCCTAATCTTCATCAATAATCTCTCTGACTCTCTGGGAAATCCTCATTATTTATTTGCTGATGAGTGACATACCCTACCCTTTTGATAGACAGGCAGCAGCCTCTTCCTTCTCCTCATACCTTGAAAAAAAATCACACTGGTCAAACATTTGGAATGTCTTTTACCCTGAGAAAGCCCACACATTCTTTTTCTCTTTCTCTTTCTCTTTCTCTTTCTCTTTCTCTTTCTCTTTCTCTTTCTCTTTCTCTTTCTCTTTCATCTTGAAGAGGTTCAGTCACTCAAACTCTTGGTTCGGTCAGCCATAATCTCTCATGGGCAAGCTACATTTCAAAGTTGGCCTCCAAAGCCAGAAGCTGACTGGACATCCTCCACCTTGCAATGTCCTTCCTTGGCGCACCTGAGCTCCTATCCACCGACTAGGTTTTCATCTGCAGCTTGATGGAGTACTGCTCTCCCCTCTGGGCTGGTTCCCCTGCCTCACACCTTACTCATCTTGATGCGGTGGAAACCAAGGCTTTTTCAGACCATTGGAATCTCTCGCGATGAAGTTGAGTCTATGGGCCTCTCTCTTCGCCATTGCGGACAGGTCAGTGGCCTCTCTGTCTTTTTCCACCTCCTTTCTCGTCTTGCACCCTCTGCTCTTTCCATGCTTTGTACCACTCAGGTTTCTGCAGGGCTCATGCACTCACACACAGGAATACAGTGAAAACTTTAAATATAACACACACAGCACTGACTTTAATAAATAAATGAACTTTGAGTCTATTTACGATAAATTATTTAATATTCTCGTTATTCGCCCAGGTAAACTATTTTAAATAGCATAGGAAAGTCAAAACCTGGTGAAGAGTAGAAAATTGATTTTATTTAGTGTATCACAATGACAATGACTGAACTGTGAGCCGTGGATGAAGTGCAACTGACTTTGTCTAACTAAAGAACTTCCTGGTAAATAATAATGCAAGTTTTCTTTTCATTACAATGTGGAGTGAAGTTATTTTGGGGCTTGCTTGCCACCACATACAGCTGGCTAAGTGTGAATGAGAGCTCTTGAAGGTTTAGGCCGACAAAGCCTGGCACTGAATTTGCCAAAAGTGAAAAGGCAAGCTTGTGTCTGATTGGAAGGTCAGTATCCTTGGAGTCATGGCTTGCTCTCCTTTGTTTGGCCCAGTGCCAATTGTGACATTTCAGCAGCGACTGTTTCATGATTACTCAAGTGCGGTTACAAAGCTTTGGTGGGTTGAGGTTGTGCAGAAGCATGACTGGCACTCCTATTTACAGAAGGAGGTAGTGAGGTGGCGTACCTGACTGCTCCAGGCTGTTCAGGAACTCTTTGGGGTATTTAACTGCTCCATCGTCACTCAGGGCTTTGTCCATTGATTTGTAAGAAGTGGCCTCCCCCATGGAAGCTTTGTATAAATTCTCAGTTGATTGTTTTTCACTGATTAATTGTGTGGAGCAAGGGTTGCACGCACACACAGCCACCTCACGACTTTGTAGTGTTGCAGTACATTTTGCTACATTCTCGACTGGAGATCTTTGGCTGAAGATATGGTTCCCAATTTCTGTGGTATACTGATAAAAAAAATATCCGTCACTAACATGAGGCACCTGGCTATCTCCAATCCTCAACAGCAGCTTTGCAAATTGACCTGCATCGTGATCACCTCGAAGGAAGGATCGCATGTTTGTTGTCAGGCGACTTTTTATACACTTCCAAAGATGTGAAGATTTGAGGAAAGTGTCAATTTTGTTGGTTTTCATGCCACCGCACAATAGGAAGAGTTTGGAGGAAATCTCCTGACAACACCTACAAAATCCCACCCATAAGGTTGCTGCTCTTGATGTCCTTGAGCGTTTGGTCAACAGCTTGCACTGCCAGTCGATGTAGCGTTGTAGTGTCATCCCTGATGCTAATTGAGGGAATAAACAATTAAGAGCAGACCGAGTCACAAGCAACATTTCACCCGCTTCCCGGTGAGCTTCCTCAAGCCAATAGAATTGGATTTGGAATTGGAGATTGGATTTTGCAAGGTGTGTGCGCGTGCGTGCGTGCTTGCATGTATGCATGCCATAACATTTTTACCATTTGAGCTTTTGTCATCAAATTTTCAACAAAGCTTTATTATGAGAATATGGAGAAGACAAATTAATAATTTGGTCAAAGGTAAAGGTCAGCGTCACATAAAACTGTCAATTTGTATAATTAGTATTATTATTATTATTATTATTATGCTTCGATCCATTTTTGACCTTTTTTGCTCTTATTTTTTTTAAACATTTTTTTTCTCAGTAACCACTTGTCCAATGGACACAAAATTTTCAGAGTCGGAGCAACCCCCCATGGAGAATATTTTAATGATAATTGTGATGTCTTCGGTCACATGTTTTGACGGCAATCTTGGATTATATGCAAAATATATATATATATATATATATATATATATATATATATATATATATATATATATATATTTATTTATATCTGAAACTGCTGATCGCAAAAAAAATTGAGACTTGGCACATCTCATTGTACTCCAAATGGGGAATGAAGGATGGTAAGGATGACGTCATCAGTGAAGTGGTAGACCAGCCCTAAGTGTTTTAATCAAAATCCTTGTTTACCATTTGAGCTTTGATCATCAAATCTTCAGCAAGGACTCTGTCGTGTCAGGACCTGGAAGTCCCTGTAGTGTAAGGACCTGAAAGTCCCTGTAGTGTCCATCTTGTTTACCCTGTGTACCCCGCCCCATCCCTCTCCCTTCCACAGATCTCCTCATGTCTTTGTTCCCCACTGTTTTTTCCTTTCCTCTCCCACCCCTCTTGTCTCCTGCTCCCCTTGTGCGTTTCTGTGTGTTAACGCTCATACGAGCCTCAGCCGTGTATACCAAAAAAAATATAAAAAACTTTATTACCTATCCTCACCGAAGGAGAGGGTAATGCATTTGGGTCCGTTTGTTACTTGGCGAAAAATAATTTGCCAAGTATGTTGGGCGGTAGTGTTTGTCTGTCTGTGTGTTTGTCGATTTGCTTGTCACGGAATTTTTGCCCACAGTTTTCAAGCAATCGTTCTGAAATTTTTTGTGTGTGTAGTTGACTGGCCAAGGACAGCAACACTTCATTTTGGCGAAGATCCGAATCTGGATCTGGATCTGAGAATTTTTAAAATGATTCTTCACCATTGAGAGATTGGGCCAAAAAGGATATAATAACATAATATATTAGAAGGTTAAGGAGGGATTCCGCAGAAACGTGGTGGATATGTTGGGTATGTGACAAGGACTAATTGATTCAATTTTGGTGAAGATCAGAATATGGATCTGGAGATGAAAATTATATAATTTTGAACTAATTCTTCACCAGTGAGAGATGGGGTTAAAAACGAGATTGTATATCTCAAAAGGTTGTGATTAGATTGAGATGAAACTTCATGGACAGATTGGGTGTGTGACGAGCACGACTTGATTCGATTTTGGTGAAGATCTGAATCCGGATCCAGATTCGAGAATTTTTCAAGTGATTGTTCACCAGTGAGAAATAGGGCCAAAAAGGATATAATAGCACGATATCTCAAAAGGTTAAGGAGAGATTCCGCAGAAACGTGGTGGACATGTTGCGTATGTGACAAGGACTAATTGATTCCATTTTGTTGAAGATCCAAATCTGGATACGAGAATTTTTAAAGTGATTCTTCATCACTGAATGATGGGGCCAAAAACCATGCATAGCATGAGATCTCAAAAAGTTGTGGATGAGTTATGACAAAACCATGTGGAGCCCTCCTGCACCGAGGCAGGTCTCGGTCTCAGCACCAGGAACCCTCCTTCACCAAGGCCGGTCTCGGTTTCGGTAACAGGAATGCTCCTACTCCGAGGTGGGTCTTGGTCTCGGCACCAGGAGCCTTCCTGCACCGAGTCGGGTCTTGGTTTCGGTACCTGGAGCCTTCCTGCACCGAGTCGGGTCTCGGTCTCGGCACCAGGAGCCCTCCTGCACCGAGTCAGGTCTCGGTCTCGGCACCAGAAGCCCTCCTGCACTGATGCGGGTCTCAGTCACGGCACCAAGAGCAGGGAGGGGGAGTGGTTGAGGATGGAGTGGATATCGGAATAGCTTCTCTGATCGGAATAGCAGCATTAGCTTTATGACGAAGTTGCCTGCAGCATTACTATATAGGAGAAGAGTAGGACGATCTTTAACCACCTGACCTTGAACTCCGGAGCTGATATTTCCTGCTTCGAGTGGAAGGTATCAGATGGCATCCTCTTCCAGAATGATCCCATATCATTGGCATTAAAAACCTGCTCCGACGTAAATCCCTTCGCCGCAATTAGTGCCATCAGCCATGGTGGGTCATTTTTTGCAGCATCATGGTCTGCCAATGCTGCTTCCCTGACTAATTTTACAAGATGGAAGCCAAATCCTCTTTTGAATTTCTCAAGCCAGCCCATGCTGGCGTCGAACTTGTGGGTTGCCGTAGTTGAAATGGAGCTTTTGATTGCCTCGTGGAAACGTTGTTCAATCCGCAACGATTTCTCCCGTATCACTGGTCCAATCAAAAGTACTTTTGTCTGTGTTTGGTCCTCGATACAAACATTAAGCGTTTTTTCCATCCTTTCAATATGAGGATCGCTGGACTGGAATGAAACTTTTAGGCTTTGAAGAGTGCTGGCAGAAACACTTGAATGGATATTTGACTCGTTTGAACAAATATACCACACAGTGGATTTATTGATCCTGTAATGGCAGCCTACAGACGCGCACTTTCACCTCCAGCCAACCGATCTAACAATTCAATCTTTTCTCCCAACAACATATCCTTTCTCTGCTTTTTTGGCACAACTAACTTTGTCCATCACTTTACATTTGGGCACCAAAGCAGTGCGCGAGAAACAACAAAAGACTCGTAATAGGAGGTAATCGTTCACGCTGACATAAACGATGACTGATCTCAGCTCAAAAACCGTGATTGGCCGAAATTAATTCCCGTGATAGTGAAATTGGAACACAACAGGTTGCTCGTGATTGGTCGAAACCCGCGATATGAGAACCTGCAATATTTGAGAACATGCAATTAAAGTAAAATTTACTTACAATAAAAGTGAAATTGTATATTTGTTAATTTAAATATGCTTCAAAAAATAAATGACAACCTCACCAAATCCAACCAAATTTTGCATGTTGCCTAAGGGTACCCCAAGTCTGATTTCTGTCTGAGTAGCATATCTGGTGGAGGGGGTTCAAGGTGGGTGGGAAGACCCCAATCCTCTCCATGTAAATGTGTATCTTATTGTGCCACCCAGTGGTAGCTAGTATTACCAATCATCATCTTATATAAAGAAAGTTAAAGCAACTTGATAATATATATCACGATGATGTTGAAATTTGAGTGGGAATGATTCAAAATTTTCAAAATGTTTAATTTCACACAATTTAAGCGGAGGTTCAAACCAAAGCATCCAACACTGATCTTCACAGCTAAGGGGAAGTGATTTTTGCTCACGTCATGTATAAGCTGCAAGGTTGGTTGACAAAGGTGATGTTCGCTGACTTCCAAGCAGATGGATGATGATATCAAGCAAATGATCGAGTGAATGGAGGGGAATGTTTGTGAAGTACAACATGATGCCCTTCATACTTGTACACATACAATACATATATGTATATATTACATGCATACATACCTAAAGTTAATATCCATGCTTCTCCAAGGTATATAATTCCAGTTTCAACCTATCTACTCTTTTTTGCTGCCACCACATTTCCCAAAAGACCATTCCATGCATTAACTACTTTCTAAGTGAAAGACACCTGCCTTATTACCATCCTTCCTCTCCTCTTCAATACTCCCACATCGTGACCCATGGTCCTGTCACTGTCTAATCTGCTGAAAAACTCTTCTGAGTATATTTTATCTGCATCATTTATTCTCTTTTTAAAAGCTCTCAGATTCCTTCGTAATCTCCTCTTTTCTAATGTATCGATTCCCATCTCCTTTCTGTGCCCCATTGTCTCACCTGCCCCAGAGTCAATCCAGTTGCTCCACACTTAACCCTCTCTCTTTGGTAGTGATGTCCTTCCTCAGATGTGGTGACCATAATTGTGTGCAATATTCTAGCTGAGGCCTCACTAAATTATTGGACAGTGTAAACACTACCTTTTTATTTTTAATTTATACACTTATAAATAAAACATAAACCCCATTAACTATCTGTCGCTGCCTGGAACTATGCTGTTGACTTACCCGGTGTATCTATCATGACCTCCAGACCCTTGTCCTATGTCAAACACTCCACCACTGCCCTTGTATAAATGTAATCCCTCTTTTCATTATTCTTAACCATCCTTAGCACCTTACATTTCGTTATGTTAAACTGCATCTGCCAATCCTTTCCCAATCTATGAAAGTATCCAGACTTTGCTGATTCTGATCACCCATCTCCTCCTCCCCTTCCCCCTCCCCCATTCCTTCCTTTTGTCGACCTTGTCCCCAAGCTTGTTATCTTCTGTACATTTGAAAAGTTGACTCCTAACAAGATTATCCAAAATTATGTTTAAGAATTGTCCGTGTACTGATCCCTGATGTACCCCACTGCTTTCGACTCTCAGCCAGACATCATCCCACTCACAGCCACTCTTGAGTTTTCAATCCAGTTAGCGATTCTACCGGCTAACAACCTTCTGCTATCCCTTCGATTACAAGTAATATCTAATTTAATTCCAGTATCGTTGAGAAATTTCATAAATTGGCAATTGGAAAATTATTTCTCTTCATGGGTTCTTTCCTTTTCATGTTTAATTTAACATTTTCAAGTTTGAAATCATAAGGCAGCAACCATTTTGGTTTTTCTTGTAAAAAGCACCCAACACATATTTGAACCTTCAGTTGATGACATGTAAAGCATGTTTGTAATTTTTTGTCATTTCTCAAGTTCAGCCAAGTGGCATGACCCAATATGTTCAGTGACTGGAATAAACCTTTTTGTTTATAAATTTTTAATCATCATAGGTTAGAAGTTTTTTTTTTTTTGATGTTGATTAGAATGCCCCATTTCAATTTAGAATCTATCCTTTTCTTTTTTCAATCAATAGTTTGCATAAACGACCTCTCCAATGCCCTGTAAGAACCTCTCTTACTTTTTGTACATTACTCCACATTGTGTCGCACAATACCCAATCCCACTGACAGGTAAACAGCAGCTGGACCACTGTCTGATGAACCAGAATTGATTTAGATGCTGGTGAAACAAATAGGACATGTCTTTCAATCCTGGCAAATTTCACATTCTCCCCCTGTTGCTCTGGAATGATTGTCAAACTAACCCACCTATCTATTTCCAGGGTCAGCCAATGGAAGAGGTTCATACTCTTGAACTTCGAGAATCGAGATCACGCAATGAGCCATGACTTTTCCTGCACTGACTAGCAAAGAGTGGTTCAAGGCCAGCAACAACCTGGGCACCCTCCATCATCCCAAGTCATTCCTTGAATAAATATAACTACTTCCAGCCAACAAGATCATTGCATTGAGCTTTGAGAAGTACTGCTCTCTCCTGTGGACTGGCTCACCAGCATTACATTTGCGATTCCTGGATTCTGTCAAATTTAAAGCTCTCGCATTTATTGGCATCTCTCTTCATGAGGCAGAAGCACATGGCCTATTGATCTCAAGATGCAGACGGGTTGTTGGGCTCTCTAATTTTTACCACCTCTCCTCCACTCAAGCTCCCTCGGCTGTCTCAGCCCTGCAACCCTCCCTCCCCAGTTCATTCAATATGCACGAGGTGTTCCATTAATCCCCTCCTAGCTGCCGTCCACTCTTTTGTTCTTCTTTTCTCCCGTTTGTAGAACCGTCTTCTGGAGAGAGTTCAATTCCACTCTTCCCACCAAGGCTTCACATTATCCCTATGGCCCTATGGTGCACCATCATCTCATATCTCCCCCTATTCCTACCCACAATATTTTATACTCCCATTAACCTGACTTAAACCATCGCAATTACTTACAGGTAACTATGTGTAATATTCTCTCTCTCGCTCTCTCGCTCTCTCGCTCTCTCGCTCTCTCGCTCTCTCGCTCTCTCGCTCTCTCGCTCTCTCTCTCTCTCTCTTGCGCTCTCTGCCTCTCTCTTCTCCCTTGTCTCTGTCTCTGTTGTTTGCCTGAGATGAGGGTCCATAACGTCCACTTATTACTAAATGGATTGGAGCTTCCATGGAAATGATACAACTCAACCACTGTCTTCCATTCATTCTACATTTACGTGTGTGCGTGTGCATGTACATTGATGGGTATTTGGGTGGATGGAAACTATAATGCATTCATACTCGTCCAACTCCCTGCTAATTGTGCTGAAGATCCACAGCATGGCTCTCTCAGTTTTTCATGCTGCACAGAACATGCACCTCTACTTCAAATAACTGATGGAGGTCATTGAAAGTGAATGAATGGTGTGAAAGACATTACTTCTCCAGGCAAGTATTCATAGTCATCCTTCGAACAATCTTCTTTCTATCCGAACTTCGTGTAGCTTTTTTGACAAATGATCACAAATAGTCTTCGATGAAAAGTCGTTGGATACAATATGACGTCATCAGCCCTCTGCCTTTTGACTGATACAGAATTGTGCAAGCAAACATGTTTGTACAGACACTGTGGCAGCAGCGTGTTTGAGTGAATGAAACGTTTTTGTTTTTTTAATTCCATTTCACCGCAGATGATCACAAATGTTGCCGAACGTACGTAATTTTTGGACTCCGAGTTGCCTCAATTTTAATTTTATAGCTTCAGCGTACAGCATACAATCACCTATGCATAATGTGGGCCGACTCGTGGCTTGATTGAACTGTCAGAGTTTGAAATTCATGAATGATTGTTTAGGGGGCATGTGGAGTGTGCTGCCGAAATGGGGTGCAATCATACAACAGCTGGTCTCATTCTACAACATCCGATCTGCTTTTAAGGATTTCACAGGAAACGTGGCGTCATAAAATCGTGCTTCGTTAGTCGGTGTTCCAATGGATTCTTGGGTATCCGATTCCTACTCTGCTGTGTTATCAGCAATGGGTACTGCTTCCTCTTTTGGCCCACATTTACCTTCGCACTGCATTTGTCAAGCTGCCTGAAATTGTGTGGATATTGAAGGACCGACCTATAGTGGTATTTTTCATGATTTAGACAATGCTACATTACAAAGTAGACCATGAAAACAACTTCTTTTTTGGATACATACAGTAGTTGAGGCTTGTGGAAGAGCTATCACACCAAACGGATCAAGATGGAACAGACAAAACCAAGACGCAAGATACACGTGCACGGAGAAGGAAACTCCAAGGAGGACAACCTGGAAAATTCGGAGGGATTTGCATGGGATTAACGAGAGTAGAACAGATCATGGTTTTGGATTGGGGACAATCTGAGATGGTGGTGAACAGCTATCTTGAAGACCTGGAGAGAAGAATGACATTGAAGAGGATGTGGAAGTTGGTTTTACAGGTGTGAAAAAGAGAAACTAAAAGAGTGGAGGTGAGCAGTGATCTGGGATTTAGGTAGTTTTAAAAAAAGGGGGTTGATGGTGGACCATGTGAGCTCTGCAGAAACCTGAGGGGGGAGGGGGGGGGACAAAGCATCAAAACAGCAGAAGGTACAAGACCAGAAAGGAGGCGGTTGGAGACAGAGACCACCAATCTGTCTGTGACATTATGTGAGAGGCTGGTAGACTCAGCTTCATCAAGAGAGATTCCAATGTTCTGGAAAGCCTTGATTTCCACAACGTAAAGTTGAACAAGGCATGAGGCAGAGGAGCCAGCCCAGAGGGGAGAGCAGTACTAAGCATCAAACTGTGGATAAAGGCTTTTAGGTGGATAGGAGTTCAGGTGTGCCAAGGAAGGACTTTGCATGATCGAGGATGCTTAGTCGGTGCTTGGCTTTGGAGTCCAATTTTGAAATGTGGTTTTTCCAAGAAAGATCATGACTGATAGTGAGACCTAGGAATTTGAATGAATTGACTTCCTCAAGAGGATTGTTAATAAAGTAGATGGTGCTGGGGGGGGGGGGTTGCCAAACAGCCCTTTTGGAGAGTGAGAATGTGAGAACTAAACCGAAATATGTATTACAAGGTTAAATAAATGGGAACTTTTTTTAATCTCCAATTTTTTCAGGCTCATTGTGTATCTATACATAGATGTCAGCTCTTCTTCGGAGCAAAAGAGACAAATTTAACTCGGACCCATCCGAACCATCTAGCCCGAACCCTAACCCTACCTGCTCTATTTTGCTCTGACGAAGGGATAACACCCGAAACATCAGCTTCTCCTTGATTCCCACGGCGGTTAGCTTACCTCATTCAACATCCTGTTGATTTTTTTTATATTATTAGCTAACCTGGAATGTAGTTCCAGGGAACTTATGGGATGGCACGTCATCCATCCGTCCATCTGTCTGTCCACAAATACTTTCAACTTCTTCTATGAAACTACACATTGGATTTCGATGAAATTTTATCACAACATTCATCACCGTGTATGTACGAAAGTATGTTCATGGCATTAAAAAAAATCGAGCCCAAATGGGGTCTATGGGGGTTGCCCACCAAAATAGGTACGTATATGCTTTCTTCTCAGAAAGTACACTTGCAATTCTGATGAAACTTGACCACAACCTTCATCACCCGTGATGTACCAAAGTTTGTTCATTGGTATTTACTTTCTTCTCCATTACATATATTGTGGGTCCTCCATGCCTACCAGTTGTTCCCTGCTTATCTTATCCAGTCACTACCAGGTGAGCGCCTCGGGGTGTTACCCCCATGTTTAATCTATTCGTCATGCCATCTGGTGAAACATAATATTTGGGATTGACCTGAAATCAGATGTAAGGATACCGCTCTGTGACACGAACACCCAAGCCCCTCAAATCCCCTTTATTAACTGCACACAACATAAAAGTCATCATAACCTGCAACGCCACCATTAACAAACCTGGTTGAGGTAGTGGTGGGGAATCGGTAACTTGAGATCCTCTGGCATCAAACATGAACGGAAGAGCATGTAAATGCAAGAACTCGATGCATTATGAAACAGCACTTTAATGAATAATAACTTGAAAGATTACAAAGAACTAATATTGGAAATTTAAAGTAAATGAAAGATGTGTAATGTATTACTTTTTCATTGACTATAAACTACTTATAAGTTCTCCACGTCTTCTTTTATGATAAACCCTAGAAGACGGTGTGGAAGATAGCTTTAACTATAGCACATGTAGATTTGACTCATTCCTTATATAAGACTGATGAATAATATTCATGGATCGCCGGAGATGAAAGTGTGTCGGCTTAAAATCAAATGAATTTGGTGCAGGATATCACAAGGTTTGAGGTTGGAAGCTGATTATTTTGAAAGTTGTAGTTTATGACGTCACAGTTGGCTGGGAATACGTGTTGTTAGAGAATGTATATTGGACTGGGATTCAATTCTGAATTCATCACTCTTGTTGCCTTATTTATTGAGGCTGTGCCTGTGCATTTGGGTTAGCGCTTGGAATTTGTTCAGGGTGCTGACAATAACTTGTCTCCTTTTCGTGAAAGAGGTAGTGGAACCTTTAACATACAGCCCCTAATGCCAACAGACAGGATATTCAGTTTATTATAAATTTGAGGGACGGCGCAGGCTTTGGTGCATTTCCCTGCATGCGAAACATCACGATTATCATTGATGGATGTTTTTATTTTTGTTTTCATAATCGAGGCTCGTGGAAGAGCTAGTATTAGTACAAAAGGACCAGCAGAGAGAGAGGGAGAAACACCAACAGCAGAGTTGAAGGTTAAGATAGAGGGGAACTTGGAAAAAACAATGGGTGGGGGAGGAATGAGAGACAGGAGAGATGCATGGGGTGGACAAGATAGATACAGAAGTAAACTCTCAGGAGGGGAAACTGAAAAATTGGAACGAGGAGGGATTAGGGTGGGGACGGTGGGGGGAGAGTTGATCGTGGTTTTAGATTGGGGACAATCTGAGATGGTGGCGACCAGCTGTCTTGAAGACCTGGAGTGTCTTCAAGACAGCTGGAGGGTCTTCAAGGTGAGGTATGAAAACTCACTTCTGAACTATCTAACCTGGGTCTTGATTCGAACCTAGGTTAGACAGTTCAGAGGCAAATTTGCATACCTCTTCTATGCTATCATGACAGCCCTGGGATTACGTGTGAAAGTCTAAAAGACTGGTGAAATTATTGTATCACAAGATGTTTCTCAGACAGGTTTGACCCACTTAATCCGAATTTACATCAGGAACCATTTACGGTGCACTCTGATGTATCTGGGTCCTTCGTAGAGCAACCATCTCATCTGAGTTTATTGTGAGTGCTTCCTGATTTTGCTAAAAGTTCATTGTTCACTGGTAAACATTTTTGAGCAAATGGCCAGAAACATATTTTTAGTTTATTTGTCATCTTGAGGATGTACGGTATATTATTTTGTTTTTCAACTATCGCAAGGCTTTGGTTGAATCGGTTCTTTATAGAAGTTGAGTTTTAAAGTTTAGCGAAAATAGGATGACAATCTACATCACTCACAGTTTATAATATTTGGTGGTACAGACGTGTAGTACAATAAATTATGGTATTGTTTCTGTTCCAGAATTTTATTTTGTCATTAGTTGGTCATAGCATTATTGTTGTTCAATGAATGCATTAAGTGTTGAACAAAGGATTCACTCCCTAAAGACATTTCTGGACCTATTGGTTGAACAACTTATTCAAGTCTCCTGGAATCTCACCTGTGGATGATAATAGTCTGAAAGGAAGTCCATTTGACCAGGTGGACCATTTGGTGAGGGAGCATATAGGAGGTGGTGGCGGAATGTGATGGAAGGGGCTTGAAGGAGGGGAATGGCTCGATTTCCTTATTTGTTTTTTTTTTTGTAATCCTGTTTTTTGAAAATATGTGAAACTCACTTTTTAACCTGGGGCAAGATGAAATTGAAAATATAATTTCGTTTTCTCTCATATTCTTTATTTTCAAGATTTTATCTGAAACCGTGGTTGCTTGTACTTCAACCGAGGAATAAATGGTTATGGTATCTCTGCGGATCTCGTAGAACGTGATTTGATGACTTTTAATGCCTGTACGGAGGATTGGCACGACAAGCCGCAGGCTGCCTCCATGTGGAGAGTAATGTAATAGCGTCATGAGCTTCCTATATGACATTTCTTCTGTTTCAAAACAAAAATATGATGGCATGGCTTCTTCAACAAAATAAATATTATGTTGGCTGTTTTCAGTTTCTTGTAATTCCTTTTTTCTCGATGTTGTATATGAACTTGAAACGTCACTTCATTATCTCTAAACTAACCTCTGCCTACTTTGCTATGGAGGGTTCAACTCCAAAATGATTTCACCTTTGTGTATATCTTCTTCTCTTTCACTGAATCATGTCACGATGAAGATGTTTTGTACAAAATGACTACATTTTTTGATATATGTACTTGGATTGACTTAATCATTAGGATTTGCTCTCACCACAGGTAGGTCGGTGGTCTTTGTCTTCTACCGTCTCCTCTCTGGCCTCGCCGCCCTCCCCCCCGCTCTGTCTGAGATATGTCCCCCCCCCCATATTTCCAGAGCACTCAAAGGTCTGCCAGCAAACCCTTTCTGGTAGAACTACCAAAATCAAGAATCACTGCACAACTTCACTCTTTCATTCCTCTTTTTCCTGACCTTTGGAGCACTCCCACATTCTCTTCAATCCCACCCTTCCATCCAGGTCTTCAAAACCGTTGTTCACCACCTTATCTTATCTCCCCCCATCCAAAATCATGATCTTTTCTACTCCTGCTAATCCACCCCAAGCCCATCTCCTTCAAATTCCCTGTTTTCCTTCCTGAAAGTTCCCTGTCGTGTAAGGACCTGAAAGTCCCTGTAATGTCCATCTTGTTTACCCCGTGTACCCCGCCCCATCCCTCTCCCTTACACAGATCTCCTCATGTCTCTGTTCCACACTGTTTTTTCCTTCCCTCTCCCGCCCCTCTTGCCTCCTGCTCCCCTTGTTGTACATTCTGTGTTCGCTCTCATACGAGCCTCGACAGCGTATAAAAAAAAAGACAGAGCATTCGTCTCAAATTTGTGTTGTCTCCACCACCAAAGGTCAAGGAGGTTATGTTTTCACCCCTTTCTGTCTGTTTGTTTGTTTGTTTGATTGTGTGCAGGATATCTCGAAAAGTTGTCGATGGATCCGGATTAAATTTTGTGGACAGGTCTAGTGTGTGACAAGGACGAACTGATTAGATTTTGTTGAAGATCTGGATCCAGATCCGACTACTGGAATTTTTTAACTGATTCTTCACCATTGAGAGAGAGGGCCAAAAATGATATATAGCACGATATCTCAAAAAGTTGCAGACAGATTCAGACGAAACTTGGTAGACATGTTGGGTGTGTGACAAGGAGGAAATAATTCAATTTTGGTGAAGATCTGAATCTGAATCTGAATCCAGATCTGATAAGTTTTTTTTAAGTGATTCTTCACCATTGAGAGATCAAGCTAAAATGATATATTGTTGTGGGGCCGAATTTCGGTGGTGAGCACGACCGCGAGATGGAGCAATAGAGTCAGCTCCACCGAACACCCAGAATTTATAGGTCGTCACCCGGATAACTCCGGAGCCGACGGGTCCCTTATCGGACCGAAGATCGCCAATAGGTTGACCACGTGGGATAGGGTCGATTGCCAATTTCAATTTACCTAAATACCCACGTCGTCCAAACTACTGGGGAAATTCACCCTCGGCAGGATCTGAGCGATCCGGGCCGTTTCCGAGCCGTACCCCGAGCGGAGAGTACTAGAATCCTGCCAGGCCGATTGCATGATTACGGCAACAATGAAGCCTCCTAGTTCCCGTTCGCAGCACGGCAAACCAATGAGAGAAACACAGAAACGAGCTGCTACATTCAACAAAATGGATATTTAATTACAATAGGCAGGGAGGGGAACACAGAAGAGCAGAGTTATCCGACTATAGGAAATACAGTCAATGTACAAGCAAAAGCACTTATACAGTTGCTAGTTAAAGACTGGCCCACACACAGACACACACACACAGAAATGGACCCGTTGGGTCTTTATTGAAGGCCTCCAGCTCGAGGACAGGTGAGCTAGAGACCAGAGCCTGTGCTTGGACCTGTCCACCTCATGTGGTCTTCGACGATCCGGCTTGGCGGGACTCGAACACTCAACACGATGCCGCTCCAAGCACCAGGTACCGCGCTCTCCAACCAGCCATGCACCAACTGACCAAGACCAAGGAGAAGATCAGAGGCGACGATGATCCAGCTCAGCTGGACTCAAACCCGCAACACGATGATGATGACCACCACGACGATGACCACGACCCTTTTTTCACCACGACCACGACCCTTTGAATCGTTCCCACAAGCTCTCAGTCTGGCGTTCCTGATATTCCTTTTTCCTCCGGGGTGAGCAAATCGCCGTCTGAGGCGCTCTCCACCCTCATTGGACGGGGCGTCGTGGGAAAGTCGCTCTCTGTGGCCATCTCAATCCGATTGGCCGGGTGCCGTGGGAAAGTCGCTCTCTGTGGCCTGATTGGACAAGGTACAATCTGATTGGATTGGACAAGATTGGCCTCTGCCTTCCTGGTCTGAGGCGATGGAAATCTCCGCCCACATACGTGGCCGAATGCACATGGACGATGGCGTCGGTAAGTGAAGTGAAGGAGATTTGTTGTCAGCGAAACTCTGCAGTGCACACATGTAATTCCCGTTAGACACAGGTAGGGGGCCCTAACTATAAACAAACTTACCGATATAACTATTCTATAGGGACCTGAATGTTGAGTGCAGTAAGCTTCCAAATTCGTAACAATATAGAATGATATCTCAAAAAGTTGTGGACAGATTCGGATGAAACTTGGTGGACAGGTTAGGTGTGTGACCACGACGAATTGTTTCGATTTTGGTGAAGATCCAAATCCAAATCCGACAATTAGAATTTTTAAAGTGATTCTTCACCATTGAGAGATAGGGTTAAATATTATATTTAGCACGATATCTCAAAAAGTTGTGGATGGGTTCAGCCGAAACTTGGTGGACATGTTGGGTGTGTTGCAAGGACGAATTGATTCGATTTTGGTGAAGATCCGAATCCGGATCTGGATATGTGAATTATTTAAATTTTTAAGTGATTCTTCATTGAGAAACAGGGCTAAAAACGATATAGAGCACGATATCTCAAAAATGTATTGGGCCCGATGTGTTCTCGTGGATCAGGCGTTGTGTGGCGGAGGTATGTGCTCTACAGAGTGCCCTTCTAGTTTTTCTCTTCATTGTCCACAGACTAACAGCTAAGTTACTGCTTTAATTTCACTATTTGACAGGAAATGGAGATTAGTGCACAATTGTCTGAAGTAGTATAGTTTGACAGGATGGTTCCGAAGTAGCACACTTACCTTTGAGCTGTTGCTTCCTGGTTTAAACATGGTGATGGAGCGGTTCAATTTCCGACCAAACTATAAACCGTCAGATTGGTGCTCTGCAGGGCCAAAGGAAGGCAAGAGTGAAAGAAGAGAAGGAAGGTTTGTGGAAGTGTGATGTTGTGCATTGACTGGACACGAGAAGGTGCGATGAGGAAGAAGGAGTTCGGGGTGAGAGGTCAGGAGGTGTGCAGTGAAAAGCTTGTTACATGCCGATGTTCGGTTGAATAAAAGCTTTATAGAATATTGGATCCCTCATCCTTGGAGTACTTTATGATACAACAAGAAGGTGTTGGTAAGGGTGCATCAGCTGGTCTGGACGAGGTATCTGGGTGTGAAGGCAAGGATGTGTAAGTGGTGACAAATCTGAGATACAAATCGCCCTGTCGCCCAGGAAAAAATATATATCACATTCCTTTCCTGTCGTAATTCTCTGCAGACTACTGTAGTAGGACCTGTTTACCAACTATAGTATACAAGAGCACTACTCTCATATACTATAGTTCTAACTGTAGCATTTTTGCCTGGGGCAGACCACTTATGATGTTATTCCCTACCCGATAAACTTGAAGAAGTGGAGATTGAAGTTTAATGGGGTGTGAGATTTGTGCAGAGGTCAAGGAACACTGCAACATGTATTCACGCATGCCCGGTAACATTCGCAGTGGAAAGATGTGCATGGTGCCATGATCAGCTGCTGTCAGTGCTGGAAGAGATGGTGTGAAAAAGGTCATGGAGAGGAAGTGGAGGGAAGTAGAGAGAGGAGAAGAAAATAGTGCAGTGAAGTTTGTGTGGAATGCCACGCTGTAAGAGGTGGGGTATATACTATGAAGAAGGAGGGGTGTATGTTGATTTAGAGGAAATAGCAAATCAAGAGCCACAATTAGTGTTCCCAGAGGTCTGCATGAGACTATTGTTGTGACTAGACATCATCACTCGTTCTCATTCAACAAGGCAAGTGATATTGTTACGAATCTGGAAGCCTTTTGCACACAAACAGCCAGAGTCCCCGTAGTTCAGTTATTTTGATAAGTATGTGTTTTTCGTTAGAATCCATCCCCTATGTCTAATGGGAATTTCGTGTGTGCGCTACGAGTTATTTTTTAGTTTGGTTTTTATTACATCTACAACAACAGCGACACCGACCCGCACTCAACCTGGTCGCCATTGCCCACGTGTTTTTCGCAGAGGGCATGGGCGGAGCCTCCGTCACTTCGGATTGAGGCTCTGCCCCAAGGTGGGCATTGAGCGTTTCCTCCAGCCAATGAGCGAAGAGCGAGCATCGCACGTGCGCCCCAGCCAATCAGGGGGGCTGACCACCTCAGGGCCGGCCCCGTTCAGCCAGATGGAGTGTTCGGCCCGACCAATGAAGGGCGGCCACGAGTCACCCGACAACCCCTCGTCCAATCCGGAGGTGAGTCCCTCAGAGCGGTGCCCTCTACCCGTGGGGGAGGGGAAGGATAAAACGAAGTGGTGAGCTGTGGAGAAAAAGCAAGCAGGGCTCGCCTCGTCGAAAGCAAGCAAGGTTCGCCCCTTCGTAAAGGAGAAAGAGAGGAAGCTGCTGGCGTTCTCATCTGGCCCGTGCCCATGCTGGCTGGCGTCCGTGGCGCCGTTCTTGGTCCCCGCAGCTTGGTGCGGCGTTGTTGGTGGTGGGTTCGAGTCCCGCCACTGGACAAGCTCGAGCAGACCGCACGAGGCGGGCAGGTGCAAATACAGGCTGCGGCCACCATTTCTTTGGGTGTGTGTGCGTGTGTGGCACCAGTCTGTATAAGTAGAAATTGTTGTGGTTTTTTTTTTGTACATGGTTTGCATTTCTTTCATTCGTGATAACTCTGCTCTTTTTGTGCTCCCCCTCCCCGATTATTGTTATAAATAAACCCCTGTTAAATGTTCCAGTTCGTTGTTCATGGTTTTTTTCATTGACCTAGCAAGGTGCGTATTGAGAAATAGTAAGGCCGTTCGGGCCGGTAAGTTGTCATTTGGACCGACAGATCTTGGTAATCCCCGCTCGGTTTACACCCGGATCGGGCTCGGTAAACGGTCCATTCTGCCCGAGGTCCGTCGAGGGTGTGGTTTTCCCCGGTAGTTGGACAACGTGGGTATTTAGGTATATTGAAATTAGGCAATTAACCCTACCCCACGCCGTCGAAATATTGGCGACCACGGTCCGCTAAGGGACCCGTGAACTCTCGGAATTATCCGAGAGTCACGGCCTAAATTCTGGGTGTTCGGTGGGAGACGACTCCACTGCTCCATCTAGTGGTCGTTTATCGCCACCGACCTCCGGCCCACAACAATATTCGGTGAATGTTTAGGACCATCGAAGGAGAATATGGAGAAGGTGCATGAGAAGCCAACGTAAAGGTAGAGTGAGTTTAAGGCTGAGTGCAGTGAGAAAAGATGGCACATTCAATACAGCTATTTAAAGCCACTGTCACACCTTGATTTAGCCAGCGTATGCCGACGTATGAAAAATTTGTCTAAAACGCTGGCACACGTCAAATACGTTATGGTTAAGTTTTGTATACGTTAAGAGCACACTGGCATACGTTGTAGTATGCCGAGCTCGTCGACAAATTTTAACATGCTCAAAATTTTTCGACGTCTGCCAGCGTATGACTCACACGTTCCGCATACGCTCGCCATAAGTTGTAGGCACGTTACGCGATCGTTGACACACGTCGACACACGTTACTTTTAAGTTACTCATAAGTTGAAACACGTCGAGGTAATGTTTAGCGTCAGTGGTCCAGACTCCATGGTTTTTTTTTGGGGGGGGGCTTCTTCAGCATGACGGTGATGTTGACACTTCGATTTCTAGTGCGGTTATAATATAATATAATTAATAGGCTGCCGCTCAACGATTTAAATCATAACCGCACTAGAAATCGAAGTGCCAACATCACCGTCATGCCGAAGAAAAGAAAAAAAAACCATGGAGTCTGGAACACTGATGGGTTCCTCCTGTGTGAACCCCATTTTTATATACCAATTCCCCTAAACACTGCCAATACGCCATTATATGGTAGCTGTAAGTTAGTAACACGTTCAGTAAGTTCTGTGGTCATCCGGAAGACGTCAAATACATCTACATACGTCAATATGCGTTGGAGATACGTTGCACATAGGTTCAAAGCTCGTTGCTCATAGGTTCAAAGCACGTTACTCATCGGTTAGAAATAAGTTTCGGGTACGCTAAACATTGCCTCGACGTGTTTCGACTTATGAGTAACTTACAAGTAACGTGTGTCGTCGTGTGTCAACGATCGCATAATGTGCCTACAACTTATGGCCAGCGTATGCGGAACGTGTGCTTCATACGCTGGCATACGTCGAAAAATTTTCAGCATGCTTAAAATTTGTTGACGTACTCGGCGTACTACGACGTATGCCAGCGTGCTTCAGCGTGCTCTTAACATTTACAAAACTTACCCATAACGTATTCGACGTGTGCCAGCGTATTCGGCAAATTTTTCATACGTCAGCATACGCTGGCTAAAACGTCAAGGTGTGACAGCGGCTTGAGATGGGGTGCACATTATACATTGGTACATCCTTTTAACGCATTTCTTTTTCAACTGCGGGTCCATGGGAATGTGAGCAAGTGACACAAGTTAGGGGTAAGAAAAGTGGGGTGTGAGATTGTTTATATGTGCACTGTACCGTCCACCTCACATTCACTTCCGGTTCTGGGTTTGGAGCGTCGAGAGGTCTCCTGAGGCGCTCTCTGCTGACGATCTCAAAGTTAAGTTTCCGGTCGTTATTTGTCCCGTTTTAACTGTTTATTTTTCTCACCTACATGTTACTGTGTGTTCCTAGTTCGGTTTTGTTTCAAAAAACGTGCTGTTTTGTGAGTTTTTGTCGATGTTGTCTTACCGGGTGTTTGAGGCCTACTGTTTGAGGTTCCCCTCAGTGTACGATCGTTTTATTTGTTTTTTTCTCCCCATTACCTTCAATTTCTATCTTCCCCACTTTACTAACGTCCGCCATTTCTCCTAACGAATCTCTCTATTTCTTGTCTTAAATCAAAAAAAAAACGCAACCTTTCTCCTGATTCTGCTTTTTCTTCTTCTTCTTCATCACCTCTTCTTCTCCCTCTAATTCTTCCTCCTTCTTCTTCCTCGATTTTTTTCTACAACACTTCAATGACCTAATCTGTTGAAAACTCTCAAATAATAAGAACAAAAACAATATCTTATAATGCTTCATCTTCCTCTCACATATGTGGTACTCTTTACTGTTTCATAATGCACTACTCTTCTGTGATTTTAACAGATTGCTCTCATTTCGACCTCTCCTTCATTCCTTGCCTAAAAAATCCAACTGTTACAGCGTTTCTTCTCTCCAGTCTCTGAATTCGCCTTTATTGCATCCATCAAGATTTGTGTTAAATCGCATCTCTGACCGAAAACTTTTAAAAACCCCAGTTTGCTATGAATGTTCGCCTTCCATCAACCATTCTTTTTTCCAACTTCAGTGCCAACTCACCCCTCTCACCCCTCACTCTCACTCTCAAAGCAACCGTCCCCCTCTTCTCCCTCCAAGCCTCCCTCTCACCTCTATCAAAAATTCCCCCCTCACCTTTGTCCCACCTTTCATCCCCTCACTCATCCTTCTCAAAGTTGCCCCCCCTTTCATCCACAAAGCTGCCTCCTTCCACTGCCCTCTCACCTCCATCTCTTCACTTCACCTCCTCAAATCCTCAACTGCCTTCTTCCCCCTCTCTTGTCCCCCACTCCCCCAGCACCACAGAGCCTTTTCTCCTCCTCATTCGGACCCCTCCCCCAGCTATTTTGCAATCCCCCACACTCTTTCAACAACCCTTCTGACCTCCCCCCCTCGTCCCTTGTCCAACCCCTCCCCTCCCCCCCCCAACCCTGCACCCAAAGCCTCCTCCCCTACTTCTTCATTAAAAGTGTGGATCTCAAATATCCGGGGCCTTCGCTCAAACCTTTCAGATCTTTCCATACAGGTTGCCACTGACAAACCAGATATAATCTGCCTAACGGAAACTTTCCTCCCCAAGACGTGTCTGACTCCCAAGTATCTCTCCCTGGTTACTCCCTCCTCCGGTATGACAGACCTGAGCCTCGTCCTGGTGGAGTTGCTCTCTTCATCAAAGACTCTATTCCTCACTCTTCATGCACTGCTCTCACTGCCCCACAACCCCAGGAATACCTCTGGCTACGACTTCCCCTCCACTCCCACCTCATGTTTATATGTGTACTGCACGGTCCACCTAACAGTGATGACTCCATCTCCACCTCACTCCCCGAAAACATGGACCATCTTCTATCTTCTCATCCAAACTCTCGCTTCCTCTTACGAGGCGACTTCAATTGTCATCATGCCAGTTGGCTAGGTGTGGGTACCTCTCTAACCTGTCATGGCACCTCAGCAAAAGCTTTCTGCGACTCATTGGGACTGACTCAATCGGTCAACTTCCCGACCCGGATCTCAACGAATGGTACTCCATCTCTTCTGGATCTGATTTTGAGAAATTTCCCTGACAATATCTGCTGCTCTTCCTCCAGTCCAATCGGTTCTTCTGACCACGTCCTTGTCAAAGTGGACATCTCTCTGGCTATTATCAGTGAACCACCTCACCGCCGTCGAGTCTGGCATTTCACTCAAGCCGACTGGCAGGTTCTCCAGGCAGCCATCAAACTTATAGACTGGTCTCCTATCGCTACTTTCTCCAACACCAACTCATCCTGGGAATTATTTCAAAGAAACTTGCTCTCCCTCATGCACAGATTTATCCCCTCTCCTCTTCAGTTGTCCTACCCTTCATCCCACCCTTGGTTTACTGAAGCTTGTGGCGAGGCAGTTGTCCTGAAACAACTTGCCTTTGCCTCATGGAAAGCAAACCCAACTGAGGGCAATCTCAGTTCCTTCCATAAAGCTCGGAACAAGTGTGTATCTACCCTCAGGAGAGCCACAAAACAACATCTTTCTAATCTCGTCTGAACTCTCAAACCTCTCTCCCTCCTCAAAATCCTGGTGGCGTCTAATCAAGTCTGTTTCTGGTGTATGTTCCCCCTCCATCCCCTCCCTTAACTCAAATGGCCGCACTGCTGATACCGCACGTGAAAAAGCTGAATGCCTAAACTCGGTGTTTGCAGCTAAATCTTGTGTCCAAAACCCATCACTTTCTCTACCCACCTTACCCAGTCACACTCAACTGTCCCTGGACTCTGTGTCCTTTTCTCCTGACAAGGTGGAGGGCTTGCTGTCAAACCTCGACTCAGATTCTGCAACCGGTCCAGACGGCATCAGCCCACGTGTTCTCAAAGCTTGCTCTTCTGCTTTTGCTCATCTTCCCTCTGTTCTATTCACCCTCTCATTTGCTCAAGTTCATCTGCCATCTGCTTGGAAATCTGCAAACATCACTGCCCTGCACAAAAAAGGTGCAAAAACAGATCCCTGCAACTACAGACCAATCAGCCTTCTCCCAATCATCAGCAAGGTTATGGAATCCATCATCGCTTCAGACATCAAATCCTTCCTCTTTTCCAATGGCTTGATTTCGGATCATCAATTTGGTTTCAGACCAGGTCACTCTACCCTGGATATGCTGCTTCTGCTCTCCCAGCAATGGATGGAGGTCCTCAATGCCAGACAGGAAATCCGAGCCGTATCCCTGGACATATCACGTGCTTTTGACACAGTCTGGCACCCTGCCCTACTCACCAAACTCTCTTCCCATGTTATCCAAGGCCATCTCCACTCATGACTCGCAGACTTCCTCTCCTGTCGCAGTCAACGTGTGGCCCTAAATGTAGTTCTTTCATCCCCTCTTCCTGTCCAGGCTGGAGTTCCTCAAGGTAGCGTTCTGGGCCCTGTTCTTTTTCTGGTTTTCATCAATGATCTCTCCGACTCTCTGGAAAATCCTCTATATCTCTTTGCTGATGACTCCACCCTCTGCCATCCCATTGGTCATCCCTCAGACCGGCAAGCAGCAGCTTCTTCGCTCACTGCAGATCTGGAAAAAAATCACAAACTGGTCCAACACATGGAACATGTCTTTCAATCCGGACAAATCTCACACTCTCACTATGTCTCTTCGAAAGGACCATTTAGAACCCCCCCCCCCATCCACTTTCTCAACAATCCTCTGGAAGAAGTCCTTTCCTTCAAGCTTCTGGGTCTCACTATCTGCCATGACCTTTCCTGGGAAAGCCACATTTCAAACCTCGCCTCCAAAGCCAGTCGCCAACTGGGAATCCTCCATCGTGCAAAGTCCTTCCTCGGACCTCCTGAGCTCCTGACCACTTACAAAGCTTTTGTCCGTAGCCTGATGGAGTACTGCTCTCCCCTCTGGGCTAGTGCTCCTGCCTCCCACCTTTCTCGGCTTCACGCTGTAGAAACCAGGGCATTTAGGATCATCGGCATTTCCCCCAATGAGGCTGTCTTTAGGCCTCTCACTCAATCACCGCAGGTTGGTCGGTGGTCTTTCCGTCTTCTACCGTCTTCTCTCCAGCCTTGCCCGCCCCCCCTGCTCTCTCTGCAATTTGTCCCTCCTACATTTCCACAGGGTGTTCAAGGTCCGCCAACAACCCCCTTCTGGTAGAACTACCAAAATCACCAATCACTGCTCACCTTCACTCTTTCATTCCTCTTTTTTCCCGCCTTTGGAATAAAATCCCTCACTCTATTCTTTCCCATTCTTCCCTCCAGGCTTTCAAAACAGCTGTTCACCACCACCTCTTATCATCCCCCATCCAAATCCTCGATCTTTTCTACCCCCGATAATCCACCCAAGCCCACTTCCTTCAAATTCCTTGCTTTCCTTCCTGAAAGTCCCTGTAATGTCCATCTTCTATTCCCCATGTTCCACTTCCCATCCCTCTCGGCTCCCTTCCACAGATCTCCTAATGTGTCTGTTCCCCACTGTTTTGTCCCTCACACTCCCTGCCCCTCTTGTCTCATGCCCCCTTGCTGTGCGTTGTGTGTTAGCTCTCACACGAGCCTTGACAAGGTATATAAAAAAAAACAAAAAAAAAACAAGCTCAACACAGGTTCTCCTCAGTCACCGCAGGCATCTTCTTTCGTCATTTCGATCTGTGCCCTTTATTCCCTCAGGCAAGCAATTCATCCACGATATGCTGTGTCCCTCCCATATCACTTGCTATTGGTTGAGGCTGGGAATGTTGTTGAGGATGGGGATCTTGATAAGGCTGGAGATCTTGTTGAGGCTTGGGATCTTATTGAGGCTGGAGAGCTTGTTGGGGCTGGAGATCTTGTTGAGGCTGAAGATCTTGTTGGGGCTGGGGATCTTGTTGAGGCTGGAGATCTTGTTGGGGCTGGGAATCTTGTTGAGGTTGGGGATCTTGTTGAGGCTGGAGAACTTGTTGAGGTTTGGAATCTTGTTGAGGTTTGGAATCTTGTTGGGGCTGGGGATCTTGTTGAGGCTCGGGATCTTGTTGAGGCTGGAGATCTTGTTGGGGCTGGGGATCTTGTTGAGGCTTGGAATCTTGTTGGGGCTGGGGATCTTGTTGAGGCTCGGGATCTTGTTGAGGCTGGAGATCTTGTTGGGGCTGGGGATCTTGTTGAGGCTGGAGATCTTGTTAAAGCTGGGAATCTTGTTGAGGCTGGGAATCTTGTGAAAGCTGTGGACATTGTTGAGGCTGGGGATCTTGTTACAGCTGGGAATATATTATATATGTGATGTATGTCTAATCACACATTTAATTACTTCTTTGCTTATTCTCAACACATATTATGCAAATAACTGCTATATTAAGCATTAACCCCTATAAGTCATTTCCACATCAATATTAGCATGTGCCTATAATATCTACTGACTACAAAGGAAATATGCAGGAAATAGTTTATGGATTTTTGTACAGCTAATAATTATAAATTATTGATGTAATCATCAACACCAATTACAGTAATGTGAATTCACAGAAACCACAATAAAAGTTGCAAATTAGTAAATATGTGAAATTAGTTTTCATCAGCTTGTTCCCTTGCTTGGAAATCTATGATTGGATTCAGAATGGCACCAAGGAAGCAACTTTCAACACAAGTCTGTGAAGATTCAAATTCTACAATAAGAAGGACACACATTGAATAAAATAGCAGAAAAGCTGAAGATCCTGTACAATGGTGTGAAGTACACTTTGCAATGCCTGAACGAAACTGGCTCACAAGACAAGAAAAGGCCAGGAAGACTCATAAGAACCTCCCCAAGGCAAGACCAGCACTTAAAGTTGCTCAGCTTACACGATAGAAGAAAATCAAGTCAGCAGCTGACAAATTAAATGAGAGCAGGCCTGAATATTAACATCTCCTCCAGCACTATACACAGAAGGCTGATGCAGCAGGTCTTCATGACAGTGTTGTCGCAAAGAAACCACTGCTGAGACCACAGAATAAGGTGAAAAGACTGAAATCTGCAAGGCATCTCTAAGATTGGGCAACTGAACAATATAATTGGATAATCTGGTATGATATTCAAAGTTTGAACTTTTTGGATCTACGAAGCACCAGTTCATTTGCCAAAGTCTCGGAGAACATTGACATGCACTGTTTGCAGCCCTCTGTTAAAGATGAGGGAAGGTCTGTGACTGTCTGGGGTTGCATCTCAGCTTTTGATGTAGGAAAACTTGTTAAAATTAATGGGATGCTAACAAAATAGAAGTACAAGCAGATACTGCATTAACATGCAGTTTTAGGTGGAAATTGTTTAATTGGAAGAGGATTAATTTTCCAACAATATAGGGTGAGGGGGGAAGAGAGAGAGGTGGGAGGGGGAGCAGGTGAGAGGCGGTGGTGAAGTAGTCTCCTCCTGTATCCATCCTGTCCACCCTCATCCTCCCTACCCCATTGTTTGTCCATACTCCCTCTATTTTGTCCTTCAACCCTGCTGTTGGTGCCCTCCTCCCTCTTCTTACTGTTCCTTTTGGCCTGTTCCATGCTGATCCGTTCGGTGTTGTAGCTCTTCTATGAGCCTTGACTCTGTATCCAAAAAGCTGCCACATGTTGGCAACCATTGTGCAGGCTTTATGGGCCAAACAAACTCTTTGTGTTGAAGTTCTTTGGAAAATAGGTCATCTCTTATTATATATTGCGAACTGCGGTGTCTGTGGTGCATTTGTCTGTCTCCCATTTACCACGGCCACTTCCCGCATTGCGTTTGAAAAGTTCAACATTCACTTTGGAAATGACGGGAGAACAGGCATGAATAATGATGATGCCAAATCTTATTTCGAACCCCCACCGCCCGATGTTGCATCACCATTTCGCGGTGTGTTGTATAAGTAGCTCAGAGCTTTGGCTCTAAGTAAAACCAAGAGTGCAACACAATTAACCTTCTTTAAGTCCATGACATAATTTAAATTGATAGATTAACTTAAACTTTTCCCCGTCACTATGGATGGTTACTTTTCCTAACCACTGATAACTTGATGAATTTACCCTGAAGTCTGAACATCATAGGAATAACCCATACTTTTGCACAGCACTGCAGATTATAATGTAGTTTTTTTTCATCTCAGCTCATTAGATTTGCAATAATTTTTCATCTCAGCTCATTAGCTTGTGTAGCTGTCTCTCTTCCAGACTTGGTTTGGAAGTTTGGTGTCTTAAGTAATTCATCTTTTTGAAGAATCTTTAAAAACTACGCTGTTGTTTTTAGCTATTGAATTCAAGAGATGAGATTAATATTCAGCAAAGAAAATTAAAAGTGACATTCGAAAAGTTACACAAAGGAAGGTTATGATATTTATAGTGGGATGAGAATACACTGGATGTCAGGAGGGATAATCAATACCTGAGCAAGGCAGTATATTTGTCTCATACTTGTGATGTTATCTCAATTGTCATTGATGAGTGAAGAACATTGATGATCATTTGTACTTACGGTGATTTTCAGACTCTGCTTGTTGCAGGGTTTTTTTTCCTATTCTTTTGTTTGATATAGAATTGCTGAATACAGTCCATATCAGCTAATACTTGGCACCATGACTACTTAATTGTTGTCATCGCCCTACCACACGACTTGCAGTATATCCATATATACACACGCGCACACACCCTCCTCAGTCCTTCAGGAAACAAAACATTTTACATTTTAAATTGACCCCTACACACTCAAACTAACTACCTTCTGGTACAGACATTCCATTCAGGATATGGAATATATATCCAGGACAGAACACGTTATACAGAGAAGGGGGTTAGGGGCAGTATGGTGAAACACCACCATGTCTCACCCTCCTCTATTTACTCGGTGTTCTTTATCGAAGCCCCTGTAAAGTCATCATTGATTGTACGTGTATTACAATCAAGTTTCGGAGAGAACAATCAATTTATGAGTGGAAAATGATATGCAATGCCTCGAATATTATTTAATTTGAATACGCAGTTGTTATATTGTGACACAATTCATCCCTTTTTAAGAATTTTTAGGTTACAAGTCTCAATATTCGAATGCAAACTGTTTTTACAATTAGAAAGTTGATTTCACATTTGTATGTCCCTTGTCCCCCTCCTCTGCCATCTCATCATCCTTCACCCATCGTTTAGGTCAAGTAAACTACAGCGAGGTACTCGGTTACCCAATTGTTCAGCAATGGACCCTGCGGAGCAACCTCCACCATGTTTCTCTCGGTGCCAGAAACCTCTCACCAGGTACCATTCCTTGAAGAGGGGATTTATATAAATACAACGTAAGCAAAAATGGCTGGGTTTTGAATCATCTTAAACACACTCTTCCCCTCGACCCCCGACAACCTACAATCTCACCCCATATCCACGAATCGTGCACACACACAATCACTCCAATTACTCCCAACTTATTTTAATATTTTCTCCTTCACAAGTCATAGTACAACCCTTTCACCTCACTCTCTCCCTGCCCTTCTTTTCCTCAAATTTATTCATTTGTTTTAGCCTACATCGCCTTCCATGTGCTTCCTTTGTGTATGCAATATGCATATGCAATCAAAAACATAACCTAAAACTGATTGTACGACATAAGTTGCATTGCCATAGCAACACAACATCCTGAAACTTGCATTTTGCAAAAACTGTGTGATATCTTTCAACAATGCATTGATATGATCGCATAATTAAAGTCAGGGCAATACGATTGGTTGTTGTACATTTGGTTTCACACACCTTTGCATTGATTGTCAGATCAGGGCCAAATTGATGTGTCAACGTAAATCTACATGGACAAATGCATTGCTGGTATGATGTGAACAGCCTACCGACCACACCAAACCAGGAAAACACCGTTCTGTGAGCTACAGTCCTAGATTTGTGTGCTCATCGACTGTACAGGTTTAGTTTCCCAAGTATTTGTATGGCCGAATGATTTCGCCCCTTTACTTTGTGCATTGTGTGGGAAAGAGGGTTACTAAAGGTTAGGCTTTGGGGAAATGTGTAGAATTAATGCACGTCTTGCAAGAAAGAAAAGTCGTAATGAGGATGGAGATGTGTTATACTGGTGATTTTCATTTGAACTGCAGAATCCAGAGAAAGACTTTTTTCCCATTACTTCTGTGGACTGAATACACATACGACACTTAGGAGAGGGGGATTTGGGCCACGGCTATGTGTTTGCCTCAGTGTGTGCTGCCGTTAGCCAAGTGATTCAGCGCTGGACATTCTTCCTCTGAATACCAATTCCACTAGGGAATTGCTCCAAGGAATATTGCACCAAATTCCACACCAGAAACCTCTGTTTATGGAAGCATCGTCCAGCAGTGTGTCATGTGAAGCTTTGCAGATATGTACATCGACACCTGCTGTCTCATGAGGGTATCTGCTTATTGCTTTTACAAGATATTAAGTTAACTCGCAAAGTATCGTTCACACCTAGTAACTAGAAACATGGGCTTTCTTAATCATTGTTTTGTACCATTGCTTGTGGGATAATTGGATATGAATTCATTACAATGAAGAAATGAGTTCAGGTGAAGAGCAACAAAGGAATTAGAAGTTAAAAAAAGAAACAGATATTATCAACATGCACATCAGGTTGGCAGGTTGTCCAATGAGATCCCAAGGTCACAAGCTCATATGTATACATATATATATATATATATATATATATATATATATATATATATATATATATATATATATATATATATATATATATATAGTGTTTCTATGACAAATGGGATTTATGGTTGTTCTGTTTGAGGAAAACTTACATTTACCGTTGATACAAATCGACATTTTATTGTCAAATGTCCATTGCTGGAAACCTTGATAGAATAGGTGGCTGAAGATTCGTCAACATCTTTATTTCGGTTATTGATGGACAATATATTGTTATTCATTAATAATTATGTTCTTTTGGATCATTTGATTTCAGATTTTTGTTATTTCAATTGTGGGACAGCAGGAGGTCCAAAAGCAAGCATTTGAGATGTCACAATGGACGATTCTACACTCCTTCCTTGAATTTCCTGCCTTGTCTTGTATGCTTAACTAATGAATATATTTCTGCTTGGTGGATCCAGATCTTGAATGAAACCTGTGCAAATTTTAATCCAATAAGAAAACCATTTCAATTCTTCATTAATATAACACCTCATCTTGAGCTATACAGTCATCCCCCGTTTATTGCGGGGGTTACGTTCCAAACCCCCCCCCACCCCCCCCCCCCCCGCGAGAAGTGAAAATCCGCGATGAATGGATGCCTCCAAAAAAATCGACTGGTCTGGTCTGGTCGGCTTGGCAATGATCGGGTTCAAGGTGCCGGAGATCGACTCGTCTGGTCTGGTCAGTTTGGCTGTGCTCGTCCAACTGCGGCAAACCTTTTTCCTTCCCGAAGCATACATTGAGCACTTCAAACTTCTCCTGGAGCGTCAGGACCTTTCTCTGGTGCTTCGGTTCCTTGCCAGAAGCCTTAGAAGGTGCAGGGCGTTTGGGCGGCATCGTAGGGCTTGGAGAAAAAACGTAGAAAATATTCGAAGTTCACAAGCGAAACTTTGTCTCCTGCGTTGTGTGACTGGTCGAGCACAACGCGTTATAATTTATTGCTTAAATAATTTATATTTTATTTATTATTACCGCGATGTACCGGGGGAATCCGCAGAAAAAATTAGTTAGGTTCCAATGGAAAACGCGCGATAGGTGAACCGCAATATAGCGGGGTATTACTGTATATCTTTTAGGATCTCATCAAATCAGATCCGACTTAACAAGTCGTCCTGTACAATGTCACTGCACCATTGAGCAAGCATGTTGTTCTTCAAAATTAACATTAATGTCATCAAAGCAAAATATATGGCTTGGCAAATGTCCATTTTGAAAGAACACTTGCTCAATAGTGCAAATTGCCTCCCGTTGTACTTGACGAGGGTTGAAGGGTCAAAACTGCAACGATCGACAGTTCCCAGAGGAGGATCTACATCAGGGAGCCAGTCAGCTGAAGGAATTCTTGTCTGTCTCTGTCTCATTGAATAACATTGAGGTATAACGAAGGTTGTGAACCCAGTGTTTGTGAGAGGTTATGCCATTGAAGGGTTGAAAGCTCAATGATAGATGCTGCCCAGTTGACGTCTCTTATGTCATTGAATCAGGCACTCAATAATATATATATATTTTATTGCGGACCTGAGGTCGGCGTGAGAAGACAACGAGGGGGGGGAGCTATCTCGGATTCCCACCAGACTCTCCGAAATCGCAGGCCATCTTACATGGATAACTCCATGACACGGTGGGTCTATAACCGACCGTGAACGCCAATAACATCTCATCAAATCAAATCAATATTGTCATGTCAGGCCAGATCAGATCTGTGACTTGCTACAGGTATCATGTGAACCTGTACTAACCTGTTCCATGGTCGGGTTGTCAGCGACTAAACAGTCTCCCCCACCAGGTTTTCTGGGGAAGGAATTCTGGGGAAGGGGACGCAAATTCTCGATGTAAATGTGTATCGTGTAGTGCCGCCTCCAGGTGGGGGAGGGTATTTCAAGTCTCCACCATTTCCAGTGCAGTATTCCTGTCCCCATGTTTTCCAGTTCAGTGAGGTGTTTTGAATTATAAGCAGTAGTTGTGTTTTTGCTTCATGCACGTAACTTCATGGGTTCTTAATTTTTTCGCTGACACAGAGCTGTCAGTTGCCTATACACCACCTATAATCCAAGGCAAAAATGCTTCAGTTAGAACTATAGTACATGAGAGTAGTACTCCCTCTCTCCCTCTCTCCCTCTCTCCCTCTCTCCCTCTCTCCCTCTCTCCCTCTCTCCCTCTCTCCCTCTCTCCCTCTCTCCCTCTCTCCCATCCTGCTTGATCTAAATGATAATGACATAATCACTGACTGGGTTATGGTCCTTCACTGACTACATGTGTCATCCATCAGAGAGCGGTCTCCTGGGTTAACCTGAAGAAGTCCCTTTGGAATGTCCTATCCCTAAGAGAGGATAATCACCTGTCTCTGTTATCATCTGAGTTCAAGCGTTTGTACATCGGTATTGCAGCACTCTCTGAGGTTCGGAGACCGGATTGCGGTGAGATCATGGTGGGTGGTTACACCTACGACTGGTCTGGTCGCTCTGATGGTTACCATCCCCAAGGAGTTGCTGTAGCTGTGTCCAATAAGCTGACTCCAATGATAAATGAGAACACCGGTCAACAAGCGTATTATAAGACTAAGGATTTGTCACTCCTTGGGGGTCGTTTCCCTGGTCTCTTTGTGTGACCACACTGTGGTTGTGATCCCTGGTCCGACTGAGGCGAGTGATCTCACCGTGAAGGACGCAGTCTATGGTTGATCAGTGCCCCAGGCGAGATACTCTTCTAGTCTTGGGAGATTTCATTACATCGACTGGAACTGATAGGGATGGTTATGAGATATGCGTTGGTCCATGTGGGTCTGGAACTGTGAACCAGAATAGCACGAAGTTGATTGACTTTGCAAGAAATCATGGACTCATAATTGGCTGGTTCATGGTTTCAATGCCCACAGGCTCATCACTGGACTTGGTATTCCCACACTGGTGGTGTGGCAAAGGAGATTGACCATGTGCTCGTTGATGGTCGCTGGAGGATGATCCAGAACTGCAGGGTCTACCAGAGTACTAATTTCCTCAATACAGACCACAGGCTTGTGCTAGGAACTCTGAAGTTCCAGCTTAAATCCAGGAGATGAGAAACATCCCAGCCGAGGCAGGACGTTGGCAAGCTCAAGCATGAGAGGGAAGCTGAGGAGTATGCAAACAGGCGAAGAAGGGATTTGGTGGGTCTGGGTGCTTTGGGGAATCCTGAAGAGTTGTGGAGTGCCTTCAAGACCACCATATTTGATGTTGCCTGTAAATGTCTTGGAACTCACCTTAGGGCAAAGAAGAATTTTGTCTCTCAATGGACACTGGATACCATTGATCAGTCACAGGGCCAGACCTAATGGCAGAGCTGAGCGGTTCAGGGAGTTGAGGCATAAAACTGTATGTGCACTGAGGGTGAACAAGAAGGTCTGTATGTGAGGAATCTGTGAGGGTGTAGATCATCACCTGTGGTCAAGTGATTCTAGTCCTGCTTACAGGGGAACTCACACATCACGAACCTCCAAGCCCATCCCTCGGTGTACTGCAGTTTAAGCGGAGGGTGGTGGGCTCTTGGCAGAGGAGTCCGAAGTGAAGGACCGCTGGGCCAGTTACTTTGAGTGGCTGCACCAGGCTGATGCACCAGCTATTGAGTTGGATGTCAGGGGTGTTTGTGTCTCTATTGCTGACTCTCCAATAAACTGTGATCCACCTTTGTTTGTGGAAACCCAGGCTGTGGTAAACCGGTTGAAATGGCGTGGTTGAAATGGAAATGGAGGAGAAAAGGTTCCTGGGATCTAGGGAATCCATGCTGATCTTCTCAAGGCTGGGGGAATTGCTGATCTGCTTCATGTCGTTCTCATGTCATTCTGCCTCATGTCGGAAATGCCATGTCGTTGCATTCAGTTGTGTGCTCTGCCTGAAACACAGGCATCATCCCAAATGACTGGAAGAGGGCCTTGTTGTCCCTCTCTGAAAAAGGAAGGGTGAATGCCAGGACTGCAACTACTACTGAGAGGTGATGCTACCCTCAGTGGCGGGCAAGGTCTTTGCTCAGATAATTCTTGATAGGCTTCACCACCATCTACTAGAGCACTAGCACCGAGAACAGTCAGGCTTTACACCAAAGCGGTCAACGATTGACCGTATTCTTGCTCTTCGGGTCCTCACTGAATGCAGACGAGAGTTTCAGCAGGGGCTGCTTGCAGCCTATGTTGATCTCTGTAAAGCATTTGATTCACTGAATTGGGATGCACTCTGGAGGATTCATGGTCTTCGTGGGGTGCCACCAAAATTGATCGATCTGATATCTGAACTATACTCTTGTACTGAGAGTGATGTGCGATGTGTTGGTACCATCTCTGACTTATTGCCAGTTGTTACTGGAGTTCATCAGAAGTATGTATTGGCCCCCACACTTTTCTGTGCTTGTATGGACTGGATTCTGGGGAGGATGTTGGAGAGAACAAGCTATGGTGCATCGTTTGGGAATGTCATGATCTCTGACCTTGATTTCGCAGATGATGCAGTCATCTTTGCGGAAAATCTGGATATCATTTTGGGGGCCCTCAAGGTACTCAATGAGGAGTTGGAGCCGCTGGGATTTGGGGTTTCCTGGATCAAAAGTTAGATTCAGGCATTCAATGACATTATGGATGCTGCTATCTTGTCTGTACCTGTTTGTGGTGAGAATGTTGAGGTCACGGAGAGATTCACTTACCTTGGCAGTGATATTCAGGTCTCTGCTGGCTGTGAGACAAAGGTCAATCGATGTCTGGGTCGGGGCTGGGGAGTCATGGATTCAATGGATCATGGGGTGTGGCACTGTCGGTACCTGTGCAGGAGGACGAAAGTCCGAGTCTTCAGGTCCTTGGTGCTTACGGTCTTGCTCGATGGATGTGAGACTTGGACTCTGACCAGTGATCTGAGACAGAGACTTAATTCCTTTGGTACCAGGTCTCTTTGGAGAATCATTGGCTATCGCTGGTCGGATTTTGTGTCCAACGAGCGGTTGCTGAGAGAGACTCAAGTGAGATTTGTTACCTGTATAATCCGTGAGCATCAGCTGCGGCTGTATGGACATGTGGCTCGTTTGCCTGACGCTGATCCTGCTCACCAGATTCTATCAGCGAGGGAGCCTCATGAGTGGAGAAAGCCAATAGGCCGACCATGTGCCTCGTGGTTGCAGCAAGGTTGATCAGCATCTCAAGAAGATCAGAATGAGCCAGGCATCTGCCTGAAGGATGGCCAGACGGAGGCCCCTGGAGTACCGGCGGAAAGTGGATGCAGCGACATGTTGCTCCGGCACATGCTCCCTTACCTGACTTGAATGACTGCATGTTATAAAGCTGCAGTCAAGGGACTGCACCTCTACCTCACTTAATTTGTCAACAAATACTTACGGTGTGTTTGACAACATGAAATTACAACACAAAATTCATGAAACATATCATGTTGGATGTAGGTCGCCATTCACTTTGACCAGACAACAAACCAGTTGAAACAACCATCCATGAAACACAATCTAAGCATAATCAAGTTGGGTTTGGAATGTGCAGGCTGTGATTACGAACTTACATCGTGGACTGACTCTGCATTATTGGTGTTATCCCCAATAACTCCTAATTAGATGTAATGCATGAGTAACCAACCAAAAATTATCATGAGCAATTTTCAGAAGAAAGAAAAAACAAACGATGAAAAAAGAAATTTTATGAAAGAGAAAACTGCAACTGAAATGGAGGCAGAAAACCAGGACGTGGTTATCGTTGACCAATGGTGAGTGCTACGGCTGTAAGTACTGACCAGAATGGATTCCACTGGTCAGACGTGCTGCTATTTTGACTGTAGCTATTTCGTAGTGCTACAGGGAAGATACTTCAGATAGTGTCATTGCAGTTGAGAAAGAGGAACTGCTCAAAGTCTAATTGAAATTCCAGAAATTAAAAGTAGAGCTCGATGATAAACTTCTGCAACAAGAGATCTATAACAGGAAGCAAAATTTGCTTCTGTATGGTTTAACTCCCAAACCCTATGAAATTGTTGACACGATGGCAGCGGGGGTGTTCTCAAAGCGACTCGAGATTTCGATGGAGAAGGCAAATAAAATTCCTCTCGTGCATCTTCGTCACCTTACCAACAAAGCGTAGCGGTGAGAATACAACAGGGAGAGGTATTCCAGATGCCATCATTGAAGAAAGGCCGTGTAGGTTGTCAAAAGTTCAGACTGGCCATGGTAAGACCTTGCACGATGAAAAAATGCACGAGTGGTGGCTGGCTTTGGAGGCCAACTTGGAAATATGGTCTGCCTAAGAAGGATCATGGCTGATAGTCAGACCCAAAAATTTGAGTGACTTAACCTCCAAGTGGTTTGTTTAGGAAGTAAATGGAAGGGTTAGGCCAGATGGTCCTTTCGGAGACACAGGGTGAGTTTATGGGCCTTGTCAGGGTTGAAAGACATATTACGAGTGTTGGACCAGCTCCTGATTCTGTCAAGGTCTGCTGAGAGGGAAGAGTCTGCTGGATACCTTTCTGAAGGTTGAGAAATGATATGGTAGAGGGTGGAATTATCAGCAAAGAGGTAAGCAGGATTTTCCAGGGAATCAGAAACATCATTGATGAAGATATAGAAAATTGAGTTTTCAACATCTCACTGCTAAAGAATGATGACTTCATACAGTCTGAGCGGTGCTCAATAAGCTGTTAAGCTTAAGCATAGGTGAATATTGTCACAGGTGCAATAAAAAAGCAAGAAATGGTATATCAATCGTCAGCCAATTCAGCATTGTGTCCACAAAATAATATGATCCACTCAGGTGTCATAAATGACCAGTATCCGTGAAAATAAGCTACTAAATAAAAGGGGGTTGACAATAATAGTCCAGCAGGTGAAAGAAATGAAGAACCACTGAAGATAGGGCTGCAGACACGACACATTGTACGAAGCTCCACAGATGAAGACGGTGAAGCCACACATCTGGTACGAAGCTCCCTGGGTGAAGAGAGCAAAGAGCCGCTGAAGGAGGGGCTGCAAACGTGACATGTTGTACGAAGCTCCACAAGCGAAGAGAGTGAAGCACTGTTGAAGGAAGAGCCACGAACGCAACACGTAATAAATCAGCAAATGGCCGAGTATCAAATGTAATGGTTTGCTCAACAAAATGGTGGTTCAAAAATATTAATTTCTCCATGTCAAAAGAAAGCCACCCACATCAATCTGGAGGCATTAAAATCCAGTGAAAATAGAGGCTGTGAAACATTTCCACAATGGTGTAAGTTGGGAGCCACCATGTAGGAAGGCACCCGCAGCACTGGCAATGAAGCCTTCCTTTTCTAATTCCAGTGAGGAGGAAATCATCGAGTCTGGTTGTGAGGTGTGGGGCAAAATGATTGCTGAGAAACCAGGTAAACACCATGCCTGCACTACTACCATTGGTTGGACAAGTAAATGGAACAAAGCCCATAATGAAAAAGTACTAACAAGTTGACACCAATGAAAAATACACTACAAAGATGAGAAACAAGACAAGGCCCAACACAGTGCCTCGGGACACTCCAGCCATTACAAAGAGAGGACATGAGAGGATCTCATTAAGTGCAACACACTGAATATGGGAGTGGAGGAATTCAGTGAGTCATGAGAGGAGGTGGCCTCGGATGCCATAAACAGAGACTTTGCCAATCAAGGCAGGGTGCCAGACTGTATCAAATGCTTGAGATATGTCCAGAAAGATGGACCTGATCTCATGTTTGAGATTGAGGACTTAAATCCATTGTTGGAATGGTAGAAGCATCCAAGTTGGAATGACTGGGTCTGAAACTGAACTGATGATTTCAGGCCGTTGGAGAAAATGAAAGATTTTATGTCAACTGCAATCATAGATTCCATGACCTTGCTTATAATTGGAAGCAAGCTAATCGGCCTCTAGTTAAGAGGATCAGCTTTTGCACCATATTTGTGTATTGCAGTGATGTTGGTTAACTTCCAGGCAGATGGAAACTAACCGAGAGAATTGGAGTGAACATAGCAGAAAGAGGATGAGCAAGAGCAGAGCATGTTTTAGGACATATGCACTAATGCTGCCTGGGCCTGTCACAGAATCGACGTCGACATTTTCCTGAAACCTCTTAACCTTCTCAAATGGGAAAGACAGTATCCAGGAGCAGTAGGGTACAAGAGGGTCAGCTAGGTGCAGGGAGTGAGGGGTTGCGTACACAAGATTTGGAAGCAAACATAGAAATAAGGCATTCAGCTTTCTCACGAGCAGTCAGCTCTCGTGCGATTTGAAGTGAGGGAGGGGGAGAATACTCCAGAGACAGACTTAACAAGCCACCACCAGATTTTAGAGGAGGTAGGTAGGTAGACAAGGTTGAAAGTTCAGCTTTGAGGTTGGTCAGATATTGTTTTCAGGTCAGAGAGGACACACACTTGTTCCATGCTTTGTGGAATGATCTGAGGTTGCCTTTGGGTGGATTTGCCTTCCAGGAAGAGAATGCCAGTTGTTTGAAGGCAACTGCTTTACCACAGGATTCTGTGTACCAGTGACAAGAGGATAGGTTTGTTAACTGCAGATGAAATGGTATAAATCTGAACACAAGGGAAACCAAGCTTGTGTGGGAGGATTCCCAGGCACTATTAATATCAGCAAGGTGGATATGACGGACCAGTCTCGGGCAGCTTGCAATTCCTGCCAGTTGGGTTGGGTGAACTGCCAGACTCTACTGCGCTGAAGCAGCACCCTGACAACAGCCAGAGAGTTGTTGACTCTCACAAGCACATGATCAGGTGAACCTATTGGATTAGAAGAGGAACGGAGATATTTGTTGGAAAATTCATCATTACTAAGTCCAGAAGTGAAGACATGCCATTGGGAAAAATCCAGGTTAGAAAGTTCACTGATTGGGTGGGCCCTTTGAAGTCACAGAAGTCCTTTTCTGCAATGCCAAGGCTGGTTGAAGAGGTAACAATACCTAGCCAATCAGCATGGTGACAGTTGAAATCATCGCATATATGGAAAAGACAGTTGAGATGGGTAGTTATAAGATCATCCATGTTGGCAGAGAGGGAGATATCAATAATCATCCTTGTTAGGAGGAAGGTGCAGGACATAACGAGCAGGACGTGGTTCCAGAAGGGAAAGCACAGCCAAAGATAATACTGTGGGTTAGGAGAGGGAAGAGTAGTACATGGACAGTGGGAAATGGAGTGTTTGATATAAACTGCAACTCCACCACCAAAACTGGGTTCAGGCCTGTCAAACCAGAAAAAAACAATACCCAAGGAGAGACTCTGAGGAATTGGGGACATCATGTTAGAGTCAGGATTCTGTTAGGTATATTTTTTAATGTCAAGTTTACCAGTGGCAGCTTGGATTGAGAGACCTGTCAAATTGGAGTGAAGACCTCAGATGAGTTATGGATGAGGCAGGAGGGGAAAGGGTGGGGAAGACTGGAGAGGGGGAGGTGAGAGGCTGTGAAATGGGAAGTAGAGTGAGCATGGATGGAACGAGACACTGGGGAAGCGGAGAGGGGGCAAGACGCTGGGAAGCAGAGAGGGAGCGGGATGCTGGAGAAGCGAAGAGGGCACAGGATGCTTGAAAAGTGGATCGAGGGTGGGGTGCAAGGGGGAGAGGAGAGGGGGGTGGAATGCAGGGGAGAAGAAAGGAGCCGGGATGCAGGAGTAGAAGAGAGGGGCCAGGACGCAGGGGTAGAAGAGAGGGACTGAGATGCAGGGGTAGAAGAGAGGGACTGAGATGCAGGGATAGAAGAGAGGGACTGAGATGCAGGGGTAGAAGAGAGGGACTGAGATGCAGGGGTAGAAGAGAGGGGCCGGGACGCAGGGTGAGAAGGGAAGGGCTGGGATATTGGGAAAGCAAAGAGGGAACAGGGACTGGAGGATATAAAGATGGGGCAGGGTGGAAATGAAGCAGGGAATGGGTAGGGCATAAAGTAAGCAAGGAGGGTTTGTCATCATAGTCACGCACACATACACAGTCCAAAAAAGGTTGGATTTAAGGACTGCAGGGGTGGAGAGATGAAGCCAGACATCAGGAATAGGATGGCAATTATGATGAAGAAAGGCATGAAGAAAGACAGTGCTATATGAACACGATGGTGAATGAGGAATGGGTTTATGTTTCATCCAGAGGTGCAAAGAGGGGTAAAATGTGTTTGTAAGTATGAAGGAAGATTGAACGTTTTAAAATTGCCATTTAAAAATATTTAAATTGATGGAGTGGGAGGGGAGGAAAAAGAAGAGAAATAGGAAAAAGAAGTCTTTGTTATTTTTGATTTTTCTTATTTCTATTCAACTGAAGGGAAATGCAAGAATTAAAGTGCCGGTGATAGATAATGGAACAGAGATAATTGGAGACACAATGTGGATATGGGAGACAGTACATGAAGGGTGGGGAAACGAGGAAAAAAAGGGTATTGAGGATCAAAATAGGTCGAACGAGCATGAAAAAATACACAGGAGTGAACACTCAATGCAAAGAACAATGCACACTAATAAAGAACATAAAATCTAAGGCAGCACAGACCAATCCGGAATGATTACCTAGCTTTTAGGAAGCAGATTTCTCGGACGACCAAGGTAAGTGATCATGGCCAGGTAACCGGAAGTGGAGGCCTTCTTTAAGAAAATAAATCATACTTCCAGTTTTCAGTCAGGATTCGAGATTGGCCCAGCCATCTAGGCAAAAAATCATAAGTACGCTCCCCACTCTTTTGGGACGGGTGGTGAGGAGGTTGTGCCCATGACATGACCCTGGGTACCCCCAGCAGGTATCTAAAATTTGTTGGAGATTGGCCTCTGCTTTCTCTCGCAGCTCGGTTTTGCCTCTTTGGGCTCACTTCATCATTGGTTTACTTTATCTTTGGCTCACTTCGTTTTTGTATCACTTTGGTGCTGGCTCACATCATCGCCAGCTCACTTTGGTGTGGTTCACTTGGTCATTGGCTCACTTTGTCACTGGCAAACTTCATTGCTGGCTCTGTTTCATCATTGCTCGAGGAGGACAGCTCTCTCTGAATGTGGACACTGTTCCCAAGCTATACCATCGCCCTGCACTCCACAAATCGCCAAACGGAAGTCTTTGCCTGGGTTATTCCATTGTTGTTTGTAAAAGTGTGACTGGTAGTTTGATTTATTTATTTCCCTGTACATAAGTTTGCATATTCCCTTCTCCGGATCCATCCGCCTCCTGTGCGTGTGCCATCAGTTTTGGTTAATCTGGGTGACCTTATGGATGGTAGAGTTGTAGATTGATCAAAGTGAATGCAGTCATAAGAAACCGTTTGGACATTTGCGGGATGAAAGATCCCGGCGCAGAGGGTATCCTGCTCAGAGACAGAATGATCAACAAAGGGGTGAAAACACAACCTCCGTCCACCTTCGATGGTGGATGTAATAACTGTTATTGACATTATAATTTTTATTCTTGAACAAAACCAATGATAATATCATAACAATATTATTTTATTTATCTTTTTCAACCTATGTCTTCACGTTCTCATTCTCAAAATGTACAAATGTGATGAAAGGAAACTCTGTTATGAACACAATCCCTGTGTATTCTCTCTCCATGTGATACAGGCTTCCTGCGTGCTGCAAGCTCTCTCAGTTCTGAGAGCTCCCGGCAGGAGTTTTTAGCTCTGCTGGGTACCTTTGGTCGATGGTATGCAGCTGAAGCTCTGTATGGATATGAAACGAAGTGCACACTGCACTTCTCGAGCAAGAGGATACAACGGCACACATGGCTCCAATACCAAAAGTTGAGCAAAGGTGGGTGTAACATCTGTACGTGCATTGGACTAAACTGGATTTGACATTTGGATTTGATTCCCCAAAACCTGTACTACAAGAGAGCCATTTGTATTTGTGTCTGTGTGTCGCCATTTTTACTCAGAGATGGCCAAACAGATCGTTAAACTTTCAGAAGTTCATCAGTGAGTGTCGGGGAGTGTTTCAGGCAAAAAAAAGTTTTGAAAACAAAAAATTGGAGTTTATTTTTTTATTGCTCTGTCGTGCCTAATCCTTTGTAGCTTTGTGAAAAGGTAATGTTGAATGATCCCTGACCCCATTCCTTTGTGGGTGTCGGGAAATGTTTTAGACACCCACAAAAAATGGAATTCAAATTGATTTCTACAAAATGTCAACAGGATTAGAACAGCACCGGCAACGCAGGGTACCGCTGCTCGTCTTAGATAAACAGAAACAAAACTTTCCTTTTTACTTTAACCCTGACATCTCATCCTTCCTCAACCAGAGGAAATGTTTTTTCAACACATTTTGGCAATAATAATCACGAGCTGTCAATAGGTTTATAAACGAAACTATAATTATAGCCTGAAATATATTACCCTTAGTCTTGGAGGACTGCATGCAGGGAATTAGCACTGTCCCAGAGGTCTAAATGATGATCTCAGGGAAAGGTCTTGGTGTGACACTTAATGCGATCCAATTGCAAAAATGGCTGAGCATATTCGCCCGATTTGAGCTGTGGTTGTTAAATTTATCCCTCGCTGTTAAACCCCCACACCAGAGCAAAGTGCAGCGTCAGTGCAGCTGCAAAATTAAAACTAATCTTCTAAACTATGCACTTGCTATAAAACCATTAATAAACTGGAATGGCACCCAGGAGAGCACATACCTCCACCAGGCTGAACAGTTTAGGTTTTGTATCCCACTAATGGCCTGGATTTGAACCAAAACCGAATTGGCTGGTTCTTGTCACCCAACCAACTCATCCACCTGGTATTGTCATAACTCGTCCACAAGGTTTTGAAATATCATGCTATACGTCGTTTTTGGCACCATCTCTCAATGGTGAAGAATCACTTATAAAATTAAAAAATTCTTGTGTCGAGATCCGGATTCGGATTTTCACCTAAGTCCTTGTCACACACCCAAACGGGTGTGTGACAAGTTTCATCCGAGTCCGTCCGCTTTTTTGAGACATCGTGATAACGGACAAACAAACAGACAGACAGACAGAAGTGAAATATCATAACCTCCATCCATCTTCGGTGGCAGAGGTAACAAGCAGGAGCCCGTTGAACTTCCACGTAATGGAAAATATCAATTAAAGTTCTCAACTCACCCACACCAAAGCCTGAGTCCCAAACCTCAACCCCACCACCCAACCATAAGTCCTCAACCCCACCACCCAACCACAAGTCCTCAACCCCACCACCCAACCACAAGTCCTCAACCCCACCACCCAACCCCAAATCCTCAACCCCCTCCCCACCCTGTCTTCAAATGCCCTCACCACAACAAGTCTTCAAACACCCTCCTCACTCAAAATCCTCAACCCCTCTGTACACCAAGTCCATAATCCCCTGCTCCAAACCCCAAAGCCTCAACTCCCCTCTCCCAAGCCGAAGACTCAACCCTCCTCTCAAACACAGACAACAATCGATAATAATATTGGAGCTGCCACCAACAGGGTACATACGGACTGCAAGTGGATCTGTCACGTATTCTCTGCTCTGATACCAGCCTTGCCCACCTCTCGTCACAGTGGTGCTCACTCGTGTTCCTGCCTTTGACTAGCTTCAACAAGTCCTGCTGGTTTTGGCTGCTCTCGTTCATCATCCATGCTTTTCCTTAACCCTCTGTCTTCTCTGTCCCCCTGCTCTGTCCAGGATTCTGCATATAGTAGACTTTTATAGCATGTTCTACAGCATATTTCTCTTTTACAATGATCTGTAGGACTGGTTTAAATGTATCTTAACAGAGTTCCACTTACTTTTGGACAATCATTTAGAGCTTCTGGGGCTGTTATTCAGCTTTACAAACTGCATAAGATGACTCCTAGTGAGACAATAAATCGTAGAGATAAAGTTCTAATTTTTTTTTTCCATGCAGTGAGGATACTGAAGGAAACGATAGAGGGAGATTTGGATAAATAATGAGTGTGAGGAGGAATGGGGGGGGGGCAGGAAAGGGAAAGGACACATTGGGTGGACAAGAAGGATACAGAAATACAGAAGGAAACCCTCAGGAGGGAAAAACTGGAAATTTGGAAGGAGGCAGCTTGGGGTGGGATGAGGGGGAGAGGGATTAACAGTGGAAGAAAGTATCATGGTTTTGAATAGAGAAGATCTGAGATGGTGGTGAACAGCTGTCTTGAAGACCTGGACCAAAGATTGAGATTGAAGAAAATGTTGAAGTTAGTTTCACAGGTGGGGAAAAAAGAGGAACAAATAAGTGGAGGTGAGCAGTGATCTTGGATTTAGGTAGTTTCACCAGAAGGGGGTTGAGGATGGACCATGTTCACCCTGCAGAAACCGAGGGGGAACAAAGCATGGAAACAGCAGAGGGTGCAAGACCGGAAAGGAGCTGGTAGAAGACAGAGACCACCGACTTGTCTGCGACGGGAGAGTGATAGACCCCATCGACTCAGCTTAATTGCTGGATATTCCAATGATCTCAAAGGCCTTGATTTCCATGGCATCAAGCTGAGCAAGATGTGAGGTCAGAAAAGGGGGGAGAACAGCACTACATCAAGCTACAGATGAAAGCTTTATAGGTGGATAGGAGCTCAGGTGTACCAATGAAGGACCTTGCACGATGGAGAATGCCCAGTTGGTGGCTGACTTTGGAGACCAACTTTGAAATGTGATTTGCCAAAAAAAGATCATGGCTGACAGTGAAACCCAGGAGGTCGAATTACTGAACTTCCTCAAGAGAATTTTGATTTAGTTAAGAAAGTAGATGGTGGGGGGTATTTCCAGACAGTCCTTTCAGAGAGAAATGATGAGAGTGTGAGCTTTGTCAGGCCAGGGTGCCAACAATAACACACTTACCCTGTGTGAAAGACATCATGGGATCTTTAACATCCACCACTGCTGGCAAATGGTCTTCCAATGTAACATCCATCCGAGGGGTGATTCACGAACACACATTTATGCCTCACCCTCAATGGGAAATACCAAGATCACAGTTTATAGCTGGGCTGAGATTCGAACCCTGGCGAGACCGTTCAGAGGCGATTGTGCATACCTGTGGGTCATCCTGCCAGCTCCATGTTTTTTCTCATCAGAACATGCTTTTTTAATGCATGATTTATATATATATATATATATATATATATATATATATATATATATATATATATATATATATATATATATATATATATATATATATATATATATATATATATACAGAAACTGAGAGAGACAGAGACAAAGTGAGACAGTATGTTTGTCCTCCAGACAGACAGTATAATGATTGCATTTTAAGACACAAGCAGATAACCTTGTTCTCCCAGGCTGTTGTGGGGGAATAAGTTTCCATTGGTGTGTGGAATATTTAGGGTATTTGACAGGAATGTCCTTTGACATTATAATGGCAGGGACCTGTGGAAATTCCTCGTAATATAAAATGTGACTTCAAGTCCTCAAACCACCCCATCCAGCCCAGAGTACTCAACCCCAAATCATCAAGCACCACTCCCAAACCAAAGGTTTAAATCCTCCAACTCCCCTTCATATTCCATGTCTTCATACCCAACCACTCCCACCTCCTCACTCCCCCTCCCTCGCAAGGATTGACACACAGACTGATTACATCTGCAGCAACCTCGAGCCAATTATGGAAGGTATCATTCTAGTTTCCAGTTTTTCATTATTTTCATTCATTTGTTCTCCTAATACCTCCAAACATTTAGGGTATTACGACAATATGCAAGGCTGTGTGACATCTGGAGCTGTCTCTCACCGAAGGCAACATTCACAACATGCAAGGTCTTCGCTCACAGTATCCACTTCCGATCATGTCTAATAAATAAAATAAAAACGCACTTTAGATTCCTACCAACCCGTTTTTCATCACCTGCAACTTTCCATAGATGCATTAGTCAGGATTCTGAGGTTCCATTTGTCGAGGAATTTGTTAGTTTCCAAAAGAATGAAGTTTTCTTGGTGAAGTAAAATGGACGAAAAGGAAATTATTTAAATCTTTTTATATATTTTTTGCTTTGATTTTTCCTTTAGCAGCATTTTTATGTATTTATTTGTATGCATCCTGTGGCTGCTTGGTTGCATTATTTTCTGGGGTTGCAGCTGTGCCACAGATGCAATGCCCCCTGCTACCAGCAAGATGGAACTTATTTTGCCAAGCTCAGAAGAATGACAGGTTGAGTCAACCCACCTGGTCTTAAGTAAACAGCACACAACAGCACAACAGGGACTTGAACTCAAGACTCTAAGATTTTAAGCCAGCCACCTAAACCGTGAAGCCAAAACCAGGCTTCATTAACAGCATAATAGTCACTAACTGTTAAGACTGAAGATTTCTCAGAAAAATAAATTGATGGAAAGGTAATTCCACATTGACAGAATTCACTGAATAGTTTGTTTTATATTTATATGTATTTTTTTTTTTTTTTTTTACTTCCAGTGGATGTGCAGACCAACGACTCTAAGCATATACACCACAGGCGCAACAAATATGAATATAACTCGAAATTGCATGAATAACAACATTTCCAAACCTCTGCATGCACTTTCTGGACCCAAATGCTCTTAAATTTGGTATCATTCAGCATTCAGCATTGGCCAGACGGAGGCCCCTGGAGTACCAGCGGAAAGTGGATGCAGCGACTCGCTGTTCTGGCACATGCTCCCATACCTGACCTGAGCATTATACATGCTGTGGTTACTACGTTTACCCCGCTCAGACACAATGTGGCAACTTGCGTTGTTGCGGATTGGCGCCCGCCGGCGTGCGAGCGGCCACGTAACTCGAATCGCGGCACGTCGCCCACCGGACGGACAATCCCGTCGTGACCCTCTCAGACTAACGCCGGGAACTAGTCACGGGTGGGCCTTTCAGCCTCACCACGATCGTGCCAATCGCCCCCCCGCGTGGGATAGGGTTGTTCGCCAAATTCGACCTACCTAAGTACCCACACGGAGGGTAGACCGGGCGATCGCACCTCGCCGCAGGTCGACTTCGGACACGGGCCACTTTAAGCGACCCGTTCCGTACTATCGGGATAACCGAGCGGTGTTATCGTCAACCTCGACGGTTCCGATTAATTATCGGGCGTATTTAGCCCACGACCAACCCTTTACATGAAGTAAGATGGAGATTCAATTAGAGAAAAGACGAAGCGAAACGGGAGAAACAGTTCAACATAAAGCACATTTATTCCGCGGCAAACGAAAAGCACACATATACAATTACCACAATTATGCACCAAAAGCAAATGTAACAAAAGAAGAAACAACAATTACGCACCAAAAGCAATTGCAACAAAAGAAACACAATGCAGATCTACTACCGACTACGCGAGCACACGGCAACACTTACACAGTTTTACTTCACAGACGGCGCCGACAACACATATACTCCAAAGCAAAAGGAAAAAGGGGCCACCCTCAACGACAAGGGGCAGACGGGCCTGGGGCCGAGACCGCGTCGAGCCTACCCGTCTGGTGATGAGCCGTAAAATGGCGGCGGCGCCCCGACTCCGCGGGCCTCGCTGGCACTGCCTGGAATGGGGTGGGAACGGGGCCCCCTTCTCACACTATCTCAGCGCGGGGGGAAACGGGGGGGGGGGTTGTTGATGCTCGGGGGAAAGAGGATATCTGGCTGGCTTGGGTCCCGCGACGAGCGACTCCACTGCGACCTCGACCGCGTTCCCAGCCTCCCCTCTCCGCAGCTCCCCGACTCTGACACGAGCGCAGACCTCCACAAAGCTTCTTGGCTTCTCCAGCCTCTCCGGACCCCGACAGATACTCTCTCGACTGATTTCGCCGCCGCCACAACTCTCCAACTCTTTCCTCTTCTCAACTCTTCCAAATTCGCCCCGCGCTCGGCGCTTTATAGTCCGACAGGGGAAATCATATGCAGATTTTTGGATCAGGAACGGCTCGGGGGCGGAGCCACGCTCCCCCATTGGACGGAGGAAAAGTGGGCGTGAATCATCCTTGATCCGCGAATCTGCATATAGCGATTATACTCCGACGCGCCTGGAGGCGGGGCCAAATCGCCCCACGCTCGCTGATAGGACGGAACAGAAGTGGGCGTGAATCATTCTTGATCCGATTTCTCGGAAAGGCTGGTGTTTTTGCACCCGCTGCTCGGTGCGCGCCCTGTACGAGTCCAGTATCGGTGCCCACAAGCGGCGCGGGAATGGCGGTGATGCGATGGTTGCGAGGGCGAGATATGACGGGATGGTCGTGGCTGTTGGCGTTGTTGTCGTTGTGAAGCGGCGTTGCGGTTGGTGGTTGTTGTGTGAAAGCGGTTGTGGAGAAGGTGGATGTTGTGAAGGCGGTTCTGGAGAAGGTGGCTGTGGTTGTCGAGATGCGGTTGGTGGTGGTTGAGGTGGTAGTAATGGCGGTTGGTCCAAAATAAAGATAGTAAAAGAAAAACGGCTATCTAAAAGGGTCGCAGCCCGAATGAATGACATTTATTCCCTCTAAACAACGGGTTTGGGCTAACTACACATATACTTACAGAGATATCTCACCTACGGGACCTGAATGGTGGTTTGCGAATTTCGTCAACCACAACACTACCCCCTCCCCTTTTTACAGACTCGTCCCGAGTCATCAAATTTTCGTGTGCCATCATGTGTAGTTTTCCCCCAGTACATTTTACCTACGGATCCCTGAGTGCGAAATTCATGGTATTCGTGTCCCCAAAATAAATAACCTGAGGGCTGAGTAACTACCTAAACAAACTCACTCACACGGACCACTTAAATAAAATTGCCGGCGCTAAGACAGATATGCCGGGGGCGCACTCATATGTACAGTACATCTTAACCTTAACTTACAAATTTTACACGAAACCATGGCCCAGGATCAATGAGCTCTGCAAAAAGAAAGCAGTTAGCAGGGAGCCAGGCTGCTCGAATGCAGTCTCTGGCTCAAACAATGCAGGTGACAGGGAACGTGGCCGGCTGCTCACATGCAGTCCTAGGCCTCCCCTTTTGAAAATGAACCCAGTGAACCACAACGGTGCATGGGCTGCACAAACACAGTCTCCGTGCCAGCTCAAGTGGCACACGCAATGAACACAACGAATGGATGGATGAATGGATGGACGCAAACACGGTGCAGGGGCCGCCACTGCAGGCCCGTGTTGTAGCTGCCAACAGGGCAGTTCTCGCAGCTTGCAAACTGTTGCGTTCTGATCCTGGCGCACATGGCAATGAACAGGGGGGGGGGGGCAAAGCAAAAATTGAACGGGGCTGGTGAACAGGGTCAGTGGGCATGGCATGGGAAAGGTGATCAGGCAAACACAGCCTGCAGAACAAGGCCGCTGCAGGCAAACACAGCCGGCAGATGAACTGGCCGGCACAGGCCTTGCAGAAAACAGCTGCAGACGATCCGGCCGGTACAGGCCTTGCAGCACAGCAGCTGCAGCCGATCCAGCCGGCACAGGCCTTGCAGCAAAACAACAGCTGCCGACGAAGCTGGCCAGCCTTTGCCGTTCAGTGGAGGTTGGTGGAGGGAGTGCGATGGTGCTGGCCACTCGGAAGGCGGGCTCGGACCTCCTCTACGGTCTCCCTCCCAACCTATCGCCTTTGCCTGTCACTGTCTATACCCACTCCCTTAATTTGTCAAACCCCAATTTAGCCCCAACTTATTTTTTTATTTTTACTTCCCCACTATAAATCGTCCCCTAACCCCCTGTACTGTCCTTCTTCGGCTAACCTATCCTGTCACCTAGCCTACTCCCAACCCCTACGTTCCCTTCCCGGAGGGGAACAAGGGAGAGCTAGCGTCCTGTGTCGAGGCCCAATGAAGCCTCAAGATGGCCTCCCCAGACTTCAGCGATTTATAACACAAAGTGGGTCCAGCGGCCCACAACGAGAGCAAGGGGATGGATGGTGCGGAGGGGTACACTTCCTAATCTACCCTAACCATTTAACTGTTAAACTACCCCGGGGCTTTCAACAAGCGCCTCTCGCTTAAACTATTGGTTCTAGCAACCCAGATTCCCGTCGCCTGTGTTGGTGTCCTCACAATTTCGGGCCTCGCCCCCCAATTTTCTCTCCGTGCCCTCACACGGTCTCATGGCTGGGACGCGTGGCTCCCTTTGGCAGCCACGACCCTCTGCCGATTCTCCGACGATGGCACCCCCGGGCACTACACTGCCTCCGAGCCTACCAGCTCCCTAACACCGGGGAGTGCCCCCCATGGCACCTCCCCTGAAACGCACACGTGGCAGGCTGGCTCCCCGGGCCCCTTTCCGAGGGTCACCCGTGCCCACAACACTGCCCACGCGGCTAATGGCGCCCCGAGCCCCGCACCAAGCAGGCGCACCCGTGCCCACTACGCTATCCCGGCCCCCCATGGGCCCTTGGCCTACCACGGCCGACTAGCCTGGTGCCCGGGGTACCCACTCAGCGATACTCACCTTTCGCAGCCACGCTCCCAGCCCGTCAACAGGGCTCCTGCACCCCTCCAAATGGGTTTCGAGCCTACATTCACACCAACAACAAAACGACCTCCATTTTTCAATTTTACTAACCCCCTAACTCACTCTACACTGACCCCGGGGTCCCTTGGGTGGGAGTCACTCCTGCCCCCAATCACTCATCGCACCATGCATTCCCCATTCGCTCCACTCACACAGACCCGCTGGCCTCACTCACTCACCAAGCACATGCTTCCACTTCACTCACCAACTCTTCAACACACTCACCGCTGAACTCTGCCATCCTTCTATCGACATCCCCTAACTAACTCGTGCTCCCACGTCGTCCCTTAAACTATAGCACGTTCCATTTAACACTACGTAGCTAAACTACGTCAACTCTACACATCCAAAGGCTGTCACTGTCTCCAAATCTCTAAAATAACTTTTATTTCCCCACCTAAAGCTCATCTAAATCCCTCTAACTAATCCATTCCACGGGCCCCATGAGGACTTACCCCTGCCCCATGGAGCCGGTCTAGCTATGCTAACCCTTCCCCCTAACTAGTTTCATCCTGTGCCCAGGTAAGGGGGTCTTCCACCCCTTGCCCGGGAATCCTGTGCACCCGAAAGTGAGGCTTGCTTTTTTTTTTCACATGTGCAGCACCAGCGTGGCAACTCACAGCTCGCGAACTTTGCACCTGCCCGTGACGTCATGCAGCTGCACGTGTACCTCGTCCCTCTTGGATGGTACCATCCGGCAGGGATTCACCCTCCTGCCGGATTCCAACCATACGTGCAGCCATGACGTCACCGTGCGCATAAAAAAAACACAAGCCCCACATCTCGAGGGGTTCCCCACGCGAACACATGTGCTTTGCCCGTTGGAGCTTAACACACACGATCGCGTGGAGAACCCGTCCGGTCCAAATCCATAATCCTGCCTAAACTTTGTCCGTCCGCGGGATCGGCAAATCCACCGCGTGCGTTTCCGGACCGGGACTTCACTCTCGCAAGCGAGCACGTGGGGGCCTCCTGCGTTGCACAGCATGGACCTCGCGCTCGCTGCTGGGTGAACCCGGCACGGTCCCCGAAACAGCTTCAGCCGCTACCCGGCTTTTGTCCCTCTGTCGCCGTCGTCGTCGCCATTCAACCCACGCACACCTGCGTGTTACGACGCTCATACACCATTCCATTACACTCACCCCGGGAGACGCGGCTGCATGTTCACACATGCCCACCGACATCTCCCTCACACACAGCGACCTTGCACACGCTGTCTCTCTCACACTCGGCCGCTCACTCACGCATGCCATTACCCTTGCACACGTGGCTCCACTCACTCGCGGCCTTTCACTCACTCGTGCCATTTCCCTCACACAAACCATACTACTCACACACGCGGGGGCACTCGCTCGCGGTGCCTCATCCACACACGGCGTGCTGGGAAGCACGCCCTTCTGCACACTTACCACCACACCACTCACACACGGGGTCGCTTCCACACACGGGGTCTTTGTCACCCACCCGGTCGCTCTCACACACGCCCTTGCACCCGCGCTATGCGTGCGTTGCAGCATGCATTTCGCCACACTCGTGAACACACACCTCGACACCACACACACCGGGACAACCACACTGGGGATTCGTGTCCCCACAAGGGTCTCCGGGGCCTCTATACCCCCCAAGCTCTCCGTGCACCTGTCCACAGCACTCCTCCCCCCGAACTCGCTCGACACGACCGAACCCACCTGGTCGTGACTCGCTTCAAGGGGGCATACTCCCTCCCCTCGTTCCTGGAGGAGGCCATCCAACTGCTCGCACCGGGTCTCTACCCAGTCCGCGAGCTCACCCCCATTATCCTCCACTACCTCCGTGTGTGCGTGTGCGTCACTTACCCCATCTTCATCGTGTAGTCTTCCCTCTATCGTTCCCATCTCCCGTGTCTCTGCCAACTCAGTCACCTCTTCCCTTGTTATCTCCCTTGTCTCAACTATTATATTTCCGTCTCTTCCCTTGTTATCTCCCTCGTGCACGTCTCCGTCACCCCAATTAGTTTTTCCCTCTCGGTCACCGTCACTTTTTCCGTCACGACCCTCGCTTAACACGTCTCCCGAATTACTTTGTCACCCGCCTCCACCGCGGGCCTGACAGCCGTTGCACCCCCTCCCAGCTCGTTCGCTCCCACACGTGGAGTCGCCATTTTAAACTCCCTGGTAACGGCCTTCATGCCCGCCTGCAGGCTTCGGCCCATGCTCTGCGTCTCACCCCGCAGCTCTTTCATTTCTTCCTTCATTTTGAGTGCGTTTGTTTCCATATTTTCGTTCATGCCTTTTATTTCGTTTGTGTTTGTATCCATCTTCGTTCTCATTTCCGCATTCATTTGTTGCGCATCCGCATTCATCTTTGCCAGCATGGTGAATAGCTGGGTCATGTCGGATGCGTTTGGGTGAGCCGTTTCGGCAGGGATCGGGGAAGGGTTTTGGTGGAGAGGGGGAGGGGAGGTGTCATACACCGCGGCCGCCGCCGCACCTATTTCGGGCTCTGGGTTCAGTTGGGGGAGTTCGTGTTCCTGCACAAGCAACATTTCCTGCACGGGGTTTTCATTCTGGACCATGGATTCTACACATTCTAAATCCATTTCTAATACCCCCGGCTCCCGCTTGCCTTGAGACGCCATCTTATTTCTCGTAAAAGGTTAATTTGAATCGCTCGTAATTTGTAGGGAATCGGGGGTCGCTCCTCTCACCCCTCGACCGATTCCCGTGAATTTAGCTGGAGACAGGAGAGCCCGTTTTCCCGCTCTCCGACACCAGTGCCGCGAGGAGAGGGATGGGTTTGTATCCCACTCCTGACACCAGTGTTGCGGATTGGCGCCCGCCGGCGTGCGAGCAGCCACGTAACTCGAATCGCGGCACGTCGCCCACCGGACGGACAATCCCGTCGTGACCCTCTCGGACTAACGCCGGGAACTAGTTACGGGTGGGCCTTTCGGCCTCACCACGATCGTGCCAATCGGCCCCCCCGCGTGGGATAAGGTTGTTCGCCAAATTCGACCTACCTAAGTACCCACACGGAGGGTAGACCGGGCGATCGCACCTCGCCGCAGGTCGACTTCGGACACGGGCCACTTTAAGCGACCCGTTCCGTACTATCGGGATAACCGAGCGGTGTTATCGTCAACCTCGACGGTTCCGATTAATTATCGGGCGTATTTAGCCCACGACCAACCCTTTACGTGAAGTAAGATGGAGATTCAATTAGAGAAAAGACGAAGCGAAACGGGAGAAACAGTTCAACATAAAGCACATTTATTCCGCGGCAAACGGAAAGCACACATATACAATTACCACAATTATGCACCAAAAGCAAATGTAACAAAAGAAGAAACAACAATTACGCAACAAAAGAAACACAATGCAGATCTACTACCGACTACGCGAGCACACGGCAACACTTACACAGTTTTACTTCACAGACGGCGCCGACAACACATATACTCCAAAGCAAAAGAAAAAAGGGGCCACCCTCAACGATAAGGGGGCAGACGGGCCTGGGGCCGAGACCGCGTCGAGCCTACCCGTCTGGTGATGAGCCGTAAAATGGCGGCGGCGCCCCGACTCCGCCGGCCTCGCTGGCACTGCCTGGAATGGGGTGGGAACGGGGCCCCCTTCTCACACTATCTCAGCGCGGGGGGAAACGGGGGGGGGGGTTGTTGATGCTCGGGGGAAAGAGGATATCTGGCTGGCTTGGGTCCCGCGACGAGCGACTCCACTGCGACCTCGACCACGTTCCCAGCCTCCCCTCTCCGCAGCTCCCCGACTCTGACACGAGCGCAGACCTCCACAAAGCTTCTTGGCTTCTCCAGCCTCTCCGGACACCGACAGACACTCTCTCGACTGATTTCGCCGCCGCCACAACTCTCCAACTCTTTCCTCTTCTCAACTCTTCCAAATTCGCCCCGCGCTCGGCGCTTTATAGTCCGACAGGGGAAATCATATGCAGATTTTTGGATCAGGAACGGCTCGGGGGCGGAGCCACGCTCCCCCATTGGACGGAGGAAAAGTGGGCGTGAATCATTCTTCATCCGCGAATCTGCATATAGCGATTATACTCCGACGTGCCTGGAGGCGGGGCCAAATCGCCCCACGCTCGCTGATAGGACAGAACAGAAGTGGGCGTGAATCATTCTTGATCCGATTTCTCAGAAAGGCTGGTGTTTTTGCACCCGCTGCTCGGTGCGCGCCCTGTACGAGTCCAGTATCGGTGCCCACAAGCGGCGCGGGAATGGCGGTGATGCGATGGTTGCGAGGGCGAGATGTGACGGTATGGTCGTGGCTGTTGGCGTTGTTGGCATTGTGAAGCGGCGTTGCGGTTGGTGGTTGTTGTGTGAAAGCGGTTGTGGAGAAGGTGGATGTTGTGAAGGCGGTTCTGGAGAAGGTGGCTGTGGTTGTCGAGATGCGGTTGGTGGAGGTTGTGGTGGTAGTAATGGCGGTTGGTCCAAAATAAAGATAGTAAAAGAAAAACGGCTATCTAAAAGGGTCGCAGCCCGAATGAATGACATTTATTCCCTCTAAACAACGGGTTTGGGCTAACTACACATATACTTACAGAGATATCTCACCTATGGGACCTGAATGGTGGATTGCGAATTTCGTCAACCACAACAATATATATATGTATATATATATATATATATATATATATATATATATATATATATATATATATATATATATATATATATATGTATATATATATATGTATGTATATATATATATATATATATATATATATATATATATATATATATATATATATATATATATATATATATATATATATATATATATATATATATATATATATATATATATATATATATATATATATATATATATATATATATATATATATATATATATATATATATATATATATATATATATATATATATATATATATATATATATATATATATATATATATATATATATATATATATATATATATATATATATATATATATATATATATATATATATATATATATATGTATATATATATATATATATATGTATATATATATATATATATATATATATATATATGTATATATATATATATATATATATATATATATATATATATATATATATATATATATATATATGTATATATATATATATATATATATATATATATATATATATATATATATATGTATATATATATGTGTATGTATATATATATATATATATATATATATATATATATATATATATATATGTATATATATATATGTATATATATATATATATATATATATATATATATATATGTATGTATGTATGTATATGTGTATATATGTATATATATATGTATGTCTGTATGTATATATATATATATATATATATATATATATATATATATGTATATATGTATGTATGTATGTATGTATGTATGTATATATATATATATATATATATATATATATATATATATATATATATATATATATATATATATATATATATATATATATATATATATATATATATATATACATATATATATATATATATATATATATATATATATATATATATATATATATATATATATATATATATATATATATATATATATATATATATATATATATATATATATATACATATATACAGTGGGGAGAACAAGTATTTGATACACTGCCGATTTTGCAGGTTTTCCCACTTACAAAGCACTTAGAGGTCTGTAATTTTATCAAGGGTACACTTCAACTGTGAAAGATGGAATCGAAACAAAAATCCTGAAAATCACATTGTATGATTTTTAAATAATTAATTTGCATTTTATTGCATGAAATAAGTATTTGATCACCTACCAACCAGTAAGAATTCCGGCTCTCACAGACCTGTTCGTTTTGCCTTTAAGAAGCCCTCCCATTCTCCACTTATTACCTGTATTAACTGCACCTGTTTGAACTCGTTATCTGCATAAAACACAGCTGTCTACACTCAATCAATCAGACTCCAACCTCTCCACAATGGGCAAGACCAGAGAGCTGTCTCAGGACATCAGGGACAAAATTGTAGACTTGCACAAGGCTGGGATGGGCTACAGGACAATAGGCAAGCAGCTTGGTGAGAAGGCAACAACTGTTGGTGCAATTATTAGAAAATGGAAGAAGTTCAAGATAACAGTCAATCTGCCTCGGTCTGAGGCTCCATGCAAGATCTCACCTCGTGGAGCCTCACTGATCATGAGAAAGGTGAGGGATCAGCCCAGAACTACACAGCAGGACCTGGTCAATGACCTGAAGAGAGCTGCTGGGACCACAGTATCAAAGAAAACCATAAGTAACACACTACGCGTCATGGATTAAAATCCTGCAGCGCACGCAAGGTCCCTCTGCTCAAGCCAGAGCATGTCCAGGCCCGTCTGAAGTTTGCCAATGACCATCTGGATGATCCAGAGGAGGAATGGGAGAAGGTTATGTGGTCTGATGAGACCAAAATAGAGCTTTTTGGTTTAAACTCCATTCGCCGTGTTTGGAGGAAGAAGAAGGATGAGTACAACCCCAAGAACACCATCCAACCGTGAAGCATGGAGGTGGAAACATCATTCTTTGGGGATGCTTTTCTGCAAAGGGGACAGGACAACTGCACCGTATTGAGGGGAGGATGGATGGGGCCATGTATCGCGAGCTCTTGGCCAACAACCTCCTTCGCTCAACAAGACCATTGAAGATGGGGCGTGGCTGGGACTTCTAGCATGACAACGACCCAAAACACACAGCCAGGGTAACTAAGGAGTGGTTCCGTAAGAAGCTTCTCAAGGTCCTGGAGTGGCCTAGCCAGTCTCCAGACCTGAACCCAATAGAAAATCTTTGGAGGGAGCTGAAAGTCTGTGTTGCCCAGCGACAGCCCCGAAACCTGAAGGATCTGGAGAAGATCTGTCTGGAGGAGTGGGCCAAAATCCCTGCTGCAGTCTGTGCAAACCTGGTTAAGAACTACAGGAAACGTCTGATCTCTGTAATTGCAAACAAAGGTTTCTGTACCAAATATTATGTTCTGTTTTTCTGATGTATCAAATACTTATTTCATGCAATAAAATGCAAATTAATTATTTAAAAATCATACAATGTGATTTTCAGGATTTTTGTTTTAGATTCCGTCTTTCACAGTTGAAGTGTACCTATGATAAAAAATTACAGACCTCTTCGTGCTTTGTAAGTGGGAAAACCTGCAAAATTGGCAAATATATATAGATATATATAGAAAATATATATAGAAATATATATATAGAAAACCTGCAAATACTTGTTCTCCCCACTGTATATATATATATATATATATATATATATATATATATATATATATATATATATATATATATATATATATATATATATAGAGAGAGAGATAGATATATATATATATATATATATATATATATATATATATATATATATATATATATATATATATATATATATATATATATATATATAGAGAGAGAGAGATAGATATATATATATATATATATATATATATATATATATATATATATATATATATATATATATATATATATATATATATATATATATATATATATAGAGAGAGAGAGAGAGATAGAGATATATATAGATACAGATAGATATATTGATTTGATCATGTGTACAAAAGGGATCACAAGCTTGCACGGAACAAAATTAAATTCTGTTGAGCAAACACGAGTGGAAAGTGGCCTCAGAATCTGGTCTCACCGTTTTAATGACAAAGGCCTGTCTCTGCTGTGCACCTTTATTTGCCCACCACAAATATCGTAGTTTGAGAGTTTGACTCTTCTTGCTTTCCTCCTGTGATACCCAAGCTGTGTCTGTTTTAAAATGCAATTCACTCTCATTTGAATTTCAGTTTATATCTGATGCAGTATTGACAGTACCTTTGGAATCAATAGCCATAATGTTCGTTTGATATTGCATTGCAACTGCTGTATTTGGAATGGTGAAAGAAAGCTAACATTGTTTTCATACTTAGCACAGTTGAGAAACAAAATGCAATTAAACCTCATCTAACCTTAAATTGGAAATAAGCCTGATTTCCGTTCACTCATTCCTAAGAGATGGCTTTGTCATGATTACAACGCGAGAGTGTTTTGCTGGTAAAGGAGGGAAATGAAACACTTTGTAGTGGCATAAAGAGGTGAACATGGCACACACACAATCAGGTTTGATAGTTCAGAAATTTGAGGCCACAAACTGTCTTGTGACTGCAGGTGGCGCCGCTGCATCAAGGCAGAAACCACAACGCACAACTATTTAATCGCTTTTGAGTTCGTAACTTCGCACACAAGCTACACTTGCCGATGATGCATAAGCACATAAAATACGTTTTCTGACAAGCTTGATGTTTTCACTCATTTTATGCTATGATATATGATATTTTTATTCTTCTTCCTTATTAAAAGGCAATTTTAGAAATGGGAGTCATGTTTAGAGAGACTGTTATTGGCATGTGTGCTTGACGACTTCTTATATCCGACACCGAAAGTGGACAGAGGTTATGTTTTCACACCTGTCTGTCTGCTTGTATGTGTTTGTTATCTTGCCAAAACGAAGTTTTGCAAGATATGTTAGTCAGCTTGTATGTTTTTTTTTGTTTTTTTTTGTTTGCTTGTTTGTCTGTAATCACACATAAAAAATTCTGCAGAGCACAGTTATCATTGGAAATTTTTGTAACTTCGCATATCAGAGGCCTATAGAGGTCCCTTTCAGCGCACAAAATTTTGAAGGTCAAGGTCAAAGGTCAAGGTCACTTTGTCGCAAATCAGGGGAGTCGACGAAACCCTTATTTTTTGATTAATTTTGATCGGATCGTCTTCAAACTTCATGGGAATATAGGTCATGGTCTGGCGCTCAGCTGATTAATTTTTGGTGGCGATTGGCCTTGACCTTCATATGTTTGTTTGTTGTTGTTGTTGTTGTTTTTTTTGTCTGTAATCACGTATAAATCACTCTGCAGAGCACAGTTATCATTGGAAATTTTTGTAACTTCACATATCAGAGGCCTATAGAGGTCCCTTTCAGCGCATAACATTTTGAAGGTCAAAGGTCAAGGTCACTTTGTCGCAAATCAGGGGAGTCGACGAAACCTTTATTTTTTTGAGTAATTTTAATCTAATCATCTCCAAACTTTATGGCAATGTAGTATATGGTCTGGCGCTCAGCTGATTACTTTTTGGCGGCGATTGGCCTTTATCTTCATGGTTAGCGCCTGAGGTCAAACATATTTGACCCCAAGGTCAAATTTTCAAGTTTTAGGAACCATATCATGTGGTACCTCAAATTGAATACCTCGATGAGTGCTTTCTAGATATGTCAAGCTTGAGACATTATGACGTCATTTGGTGACGTTATGAGGCAAACACATATTTTTCATGGTTACTCTGTAGACCGATTCTCATCGGAATCTCTCGTAGGCAGATATTCCTCAAGGAGTCGCTCCTGGTGGATAGCAGCTCTGTTCACCTCAGTGTGACCTTAAAGAAGTCACATGTGGTCACCTTTTGGCAAGATACGGGTCACCCTGCGGGTGACATTGGTTTATTTGTTTTTCTGCGAGTAGGATATCTCATGAAGTTATGCACGGATTTGGATTGAAGTTGGTGGGCAAGTTGGGTGTGTGACATCATAAGGACGAATTGATTTGATTTTGGTCAATTTTGGGATCTGGATATGAGAAATTTTTAAAGTGATTCTTCACCATTGAGTGATCGGACAAAAAATAATATCTACAGTAAACACGATATTGCAAAAAGTGCTGGACGGATTCGGATGAAACTTGGTGGACAGGATGGATGTGTGACAAGGACAAATTGGTTCAAATTTGGTGAAGATCTGGATCCGGATCTGATCATTTTTAAATTTTTACAGCGATTCTACATAATTGAGAGATGGAGCCAAAAACGATGTATGGCATTATAATTCAAAATGTTGTGGCCGGATTATGACAAAACAAAGTGGATGAGTTGGTTCGGTGACGAGAACAAGCCGATTCAATTTTGGTTCAGGTCCGGATTCAGATCCGACCTATCAGTGGGATACAAAATGTAAACTGTTCAGCCTGGTGGAAGTATGCGCTCTAACGAGTGCCATTGTAGTTGAGCCATGTGACCACCTTTTACGCCTCTGGTTGCAGTTAATGTTGGTTGAGGCTGCCATTGACATGCCAAAATTAAGAAATTCCAAAAGTAGCGACATGCCACACACTTGAGGGTGTGAATTGAGTGACATGAGTCGGGTGAATATACTGGTTCTAGCTCACTTTTCCCCATGTAAATGAATGGGGGATTTTCAGCGATTCCCTTTTTTTTTCCCCTAAAAATAAACCCCCTTTTTATCCGTTTTTCCCTGCTGTGCAGGGGTTTGGCTTTTTGTGAGGCAATGTTTTATGGTCGGATGCCCTTCCTGGACGCCTCTTACAACACAGGGATATGGTACACCTATTCTAACCGGGGCATACACCGGGACCAGTATACTGGTACTCATTTCGCCGACCTCGGAAGGATGACAGGCTGAGTCAACCCCCTGGTGTTAATTCAGCAGCTGAGCGGGATTCGAACTCGGGACACTGGGATCCCAAGCCGCCACCCTAACCACTAAGCCAACACCAGGCTTTGTATATATATAACCAGGCTATCCCAAGGTATATTTATTTGTCTCCCCTTTAACCTGAGGGTTGAACAGCTCACTCATTGAACCTATAAAGATTTGTTCATTCTCAAATTCCTTCAATAGTTTAATTTTCTTTGCACAATAATCCCCATCTAAAATATTGACAAACAAAACATTTGAATCTTTATATTTTTTAAGATACTCCATTTGTGCCATTACGAAATGATAAACTTCTCTTAATGCTCTCATCTGACCACCTCCTGAGCCACATATCATTTTGAGATTATAGTAAATTGTTTTTTCATTGTTCAATTGATAACCATCAAAGTTTTCAGTCCATTCAAGGATATTCATTTTTTTCTTTACATCCTCTAACTTACTAGTTTTTAAATTAATTCGCTTATTTGTTTTATTTACCTTTGTTTTAGTTATTTTTTCAATAAGACTTATTTGATATTTTTCACATTCATTATGTTTTCCATTTATATACCAAGACTGAGATTTTCTCCACTCTTTAGTTTGATTAATACTTGGTTTAACCATTTATATATTGTGAAAAAACGCGGCGGTAGCCCTTAAAAACCCTAACCCATCTTCCCATCGTTAAAACATAATCTATTTTATACACTCTATCATACAATATCCATATGGAACACAATCTATTCCATTATCTAAAATAAATCTCTTATCATCAAAGGCTCCTAATGCCTTTTTATTTACTTCTTCACTATATATGTTATGTTTATAACTTCTTATTGTATTCATTTTCCTGTATTCTTCTTTCTTATTCATCAAACAATTATAATAATTTCTAAAAGTTATTGATTTCTTTATTACATATTTCTTTATTCCCTTTAACCTCTTATCAATCTGATCACCATACTTATAAGCATATGCCTTTGCTCTCAATCCAATAAACTCACTCATTACTTTTCCACCCAACTCATCCTTAAACTTACCAATAACCTTTTCATTCTTTTTGGAAAATAACTCACTCTTCTTGCTGAAATTACTTGTATCATATACTCCAATATTTTTCTTCATATCTTCATAAACATCATCAGTTTTTATATCTAGGATAAAACTATCAGTATCCATATACAACAATGAAACATTTTCACCATACTCTTTCTTTAAGTCATTATACAAATAATCATACATCAATATCTTTGATAAATCAAGAACTGCTGTTCCAATATAAATTGGTTTATCCATTACAATACTTTCCTTTTTCATATGAATTGCAGAAAAGTTCTCTGAAAAAACCTCTTCTCTCTCAAAACTTGGTTTATTTATCAATCTCGAAGCTTCTTTCCAAGATGTTGTGAATCTAATGTTTTGCCTGTTTCTAACATTTTCCATAGTCTTTCCAAATACAGCATTATTCATTAATTTATAAAAGTCCCCTTCAAATTTTACTTTTGTATTTGCTCTCATATCTGTATTGAATTGAATATACTTTTTCACCCAAGGACTTTGTTTAAATTTTAAAACTCTATGAATTTTAGCTACTCTCAATCCTTCTCTCAAAAACTGTTTTAAGCTTCTCTGATGCAAAACATATCCCTCTTTATCATAGAATGTTGTTAATAACTTTTCTGTTGATTTACCTTTAATATTAAAACTTTTATGATAATCACTTAACCATTCTTTCTTTGGAGTTTCTTTCTCACATGCAAAAGGAAGATCTTTATGCTTATTATGAAGATCACTCGGGTACCTCAAATCAACTTCAAAATAATAACCTTCTTCTTCGTCATTCAATTCCTCTTGAGAAGAAATAACAATATTCATCAAAGCCTTTTCATAATCCTTTTCTTCCACCCACTCTAATTTACCATAAGGCAGAGATTGAGACATTGCCCATCCATACAAATTATTAGCATCAAAATACATCAAATAATTACTATCTTTTTCACTATCATAATTTGGAAGATATTTATTATTTGCTTTAGCATATCTTTTTGAACATACTTGTGATATTCCACCTCTCTTGGACTTCTCAATCATCAAAAGCATATCCACATCACTGATTAAATCTATATCTTGTTTTGTCATTTTCAACATTGCACTCCAAGCTAAACCAGGAGCTGTGAAATAGTGGGCAGGATCTAATCCATAACAATTTTTATTATGACAGAGTGATCTAAAAGCTTCAAACACATCAGCTAACAATAAAACATCTGTTTTTAGATATAAATCGTGATATTCTCCAAGGTTCTTTATCTTAAATATTTTCCATATTTCTTGTGCGTGTTTATATTCCTTATCACTTATCTCTTCTTCATAAAGGTTATTATAGAAACTTTCTTTTGAAGGAAGTTGTGTTTCTTTAAATCTCATAAATGAATCCATATAATCATAAGGATAAATTCCCTTACTTGTAAGAATTTTCTCTTTACTTTGAATTTCATTCCTTGTTTGAATTTCCTCTCTCGTAAGAATTCCTTCTTTAATCAGAATTTCATCTTTAATCTGAATTTCCTCTTTAGTTCGAATTTCCTCTTTACTTTGAATTCTCTCTTTAATCTGAATTTCCTCTTTAGTGAGAATTTCCTCTTTTGGAAAGAATGAATTAAGATTTGGAAAAGAGTCCGTGGAGCTTAGATTTGATGCGAGGTATGCTAGTGGTGTTCCCATAAACTTGTAAGAATCTAAAAACCTAATACGAGTTAAAGGTTTTGTGAATATCATTTTTGAAAATGAAATATACTTTTGACTTGTGTTTGTTATAGCAGAAATATTCCCTGGTGTTTTTGAAAGTTCATTTATAAATAGATGTGTATCATAGTTGGCGCTGTTGTGAAGAAAGACTGGAATAAAAGAAGGTAATTTATAATTAAGATTACAACAGGAATGAGCGGGACCTCTATATTTACCAGTAAGATGACAATGGTCTCTAACTTTAGACTCCTTAATTTCCCCCTCACAAATATGACAGATATTGTTCATTCTAAATTCTAATTTTTCTTCTTTGGTTAATTTCATCGGTTCATTTGTTTCTTTCATTAATTTAGTGAGTCTTATACAATCCTTTTCTAATCGTTTTACAAACTCTTGTGAAGCATTTTTTCCACGATAATGTTCAAGTTTGTTATACTTTTCTCCAACAGATGATTTGATATAATAACAGAAACCACAAGGAATATGTTTTTGATATTTATTTGTATATGGTTCTTTTGGATTAGGAGAAGCAGTATTTATCTTTTTAAGGATACACTCAAAATCAGCGTATATCACAAATGGGTGCATGATAGATTTATTATAATCTTCAAAAGAAATCTTTTCACCAGGTTTAGGCATTGTAATTACAGCTGATTTATGATTACTACAATATTTTGAATGTTGTTCTAATCGTTCTTTTGTATGAAATGAATTAAGACATCGCTTACAAGGATATATTTTGTTTGCTGTTCTGAATACCTGAGAAGAGATTAATCTTGATAAATTATTGATGTATGTGTAATGTGAATTCTTTCCAACACTAAAATATAAAAGATCAATGTGTGTTTCTTCATTTTTATAGTTGTTTGAAATTTTTAATATTTGAACTTTGTTTGTATCCGTTAATCCATATACATTAATAGAAAGATTATTCTTTTTCTCAAATTTAGGAATATCTGTTAGTGGCATTGGGAATTTAAAATCTTTAATGTCCAAGGTATTCTCATATTTCATATATTGTTTTACTCTTTCTGAATTACATTTTGGTGGATGTAAGTGAGCAAGAACAGACCAGAGAAAACATTTATTATCATTGTTCTTAATATTAACAACTGCCTTCTTTAGTTTTATTTCTTTTGGTAATTCAATATAAGAAGAAGCTTTAAGAGGGTTTGATTTTAGAATGTGTATATCTAAAAAGATGATTTTTTTAATATTGAATCCACTTCCTACCACTGTATTATCAACATCCTCCTCTTGTCTTGATAGTTCTTCATAAACCCCACTATTCAAAAAATCTTGAAATGATGTTATAAAATGAAGATCTGTTCTCATATAAGGAGTTTGTTCTTCATCTTGTCTTTTCATATTCATTTTCACTCCCATATAAAACTTTAAAGTTTTCATTTCTTTTAATGTCTTTTTAATAAAATTTTCAACATCAGGTTTCACTATTTCAATTGATTCAGCTATTGATGATGGACCGGGTTCTCCAAATTGAAAAATCCTTATTTTTATATGCCCTTTAAATGCCCCATCAGTGTTTTCAATATAATAGTCTCCCTTTACTTTAAACTCATTTTTCTTGTGTTTTTGTGATTGAAGATGTTTATTATAACTACTCTTCAAAACATCCTTTGAACAGATATCACAATGTTTTCTTTCCAACTCAAGAGGAGATATTTTATGAAACAGATTAAATGTGTGTTTGTTGGTTCGGAGGTGTTTTCTATAATGTTTATATTCGTGATTACAAACATCGCAGTACGTTGTATTCACCATATTTATAGAATAAAACTTTGCTTAAACTAAAATTTTCTTGATGAAAATTTTCGTTTGTTTTACAGGTGAATCTGTGCTTAAAACCATTTTATCCTCCAACTTTTTCACTTAATAAATACAATGTTTCAAGACACAAAAGACAAGTTTCAATCAATCTCTTCATCTGTTAAAGATACTGAGAAATATGTCAAGGATGTAAAATTGAACAAAGATAAATATAACAACTATTGGATAAAAACTATTATGGTAAATAATATGAGTTCTTCAATTTCCTTCAGTGGAAGGGCTTTTAGTATACCTGGTAGAACATCAATTAAAGTATCTCTAACAAAAGTTTCTCCTCTCCTTCTAGTAATATATTCAAAACTAGAAAAAGCAATGAAACAAGAAAAAGTATCAAAGAACAAAAACCTTATGGATGAAGCTTTAGAAAGAAAAGATAAGACCATCTGTAATATGCAAGGAGAAATTTGTATTTTTTTCAACAACCCTAAAGATGTAAATCCTGATGAAATAAAGGATGTTAATATATCAGGTGAAATGACATTTCGTTCAATAGTAGTTAACGATAATTTTAAAATTACCTTTAATATAAAAAATGTTGTCGTTGAATCTGATAATGAAAAAGTATATCGATATCGATGGTAATATACAACTGAAAGTATAGATGAATTTCAGTTTAAGTAAAGTTTTACTTTATAAATATGCTAGACTTTCCTGATTCTCCATATGACAAATTTGAGAATTGTCCTGCGTGTGAAAGACGGGGATTAAACACAGAGTCAAAAGCCTATAAACAATGTATATTCTGTGATTATCTTCTAATTAATGATAATAAAAAATATAAAAAGGAAAATAATTCTTTTAGATTTACACCAAAAATGAATTACTTTACAAGATTGATTAGAGAAATGAATGTAAAGTATGAGGATGATAACACACCTTTCCTTACAAGGGAAGAAACTGAACGTATAAGAGAAATGTTCAAAGGATTGTTGTTGTATATTATTCATGGATGTAATTTTCAGGGAAATATCAACACAAGATATTGTATAAATAAAATAATGGATTATCTTGAAATTAAACCTGAACTTAGGATAAAATATAGAGTTTCTAAAAAAGCCAATAATAAATTAAATAACCTGTTTTTCAAATATATAAATGAATGATTTTTTACCTATTTGGGAAAATAAGATAAAATTTAACAACCATAAAATCTCCCAAATTCATTAAGATGTCTCATAGTTGGTTCAAGTGGATGTGGAAAAACCTGCTTACTTTTAAAAATGCTCCTCACTCCCAACTTTTTAGATTATGACAATTTAATAATTTTCACAAAGTCGAGTTTTCAACCAGAGTATCAACTACTCTCACAAGGTTTTAATGCTGGTCTTCAAAAAGAAGATATAATCGGTTTATTTAAACGTCAAAAAACCTAAATGATTATAACATTGAAGATATAATTCAACTATTTTGTGATACACAGAGATGTAAAAAGAAATCAAATCCTATAACTTGTATTCTTAGTGATAATACGGATGATATACCGTCTCCCCAAGATTTGGATAAATCAAAAAAGAACCTCGTTATCTTTGATGATTGTGTTAATGAGAGAAACCAAACGGTAATGGACAGCTACTACACAAGAGGGAGACATTCTTCTTGTAATTGTATTTATCTTAGTCAATCGTACTTTCAACTTCCTCGTCGTTCCATCAGAAACAATGCTAATACTTTTATTTTATTCAAGTTAAATTCAATTGATATCAATAATTTTTGGAGAGATAATTGTTCTACATTATGTAGTAAAAAGAAATTTGAGGATTATATGAAGCACACGACTGAAAAATATAAATATATTGTTTATAAAACAAAAAATATATCCCTTAATATCTCATCTTGTTTCACAACAATATATTTATATTTTTCAGTCGTGTGCTTCATATAATCCTCAAATTTCTTTTTACTACATAATGTAGAACAATTATCTCTCCAAAAATTATTGATATCAATTGAATTTAACTTGAATAAAATAAAAGTATTAGCATTGTTTCTGATGGAACGACGAGGAAGTTGAAAGTACGATTGACTAAGATAAATACAATTACAAGAAGAATGTCTCCCTCTTGTGTAGTAGCTGTCCATTACCGTTTGGTTTCTCTCATTAACACAATCATCAAAGATAACGAGGTTCTTTTTTGATTTATCCAAATCTTGGGGAGACGGTATATCATCCGTATTATCACTAAGAATACAAGTTATAGGATTTGATTTCTTTTTACATCTCTGTGTATCACAAAATAGTTGAATTATATCTTCAATGTTATAATCATTTAGGTTTTTTTGACGTTTAAATAAACCGATTATATCTTCTTTTTGAAGACCAGCATTAAAACCTTGTGAGAGTAGTTGATACTCTGGTTGAAAACTCGACTTTGTGAAAATTATTAAATTGTCATAATCTAAAAAGTTGGGAGTGAGGAGCATTTTTAAAAGTAAGCAGGTTTTTCCACATCCACTTGAACCAACTATGAGACATCTTAATGAATTTGGGAGATTTTTATGGTTGTTAAATTTTATCTTATTTTCCCAAATAGGTAAAAAATCATTCATTTATATATTTGAAAAACAGGTTATTTAATTTATTATTGGCTTTTTAGAAACTCTATATTTTATCCTAAGTTCAGGTTTAATTTCAAGATAATCCATTATTTTATTTATACAATATCTTGTGTTGATATTTCCCTGAAAATTACATCCATGAATAATATACAACAACAATCCTTTGAACATTTCTCTTATACGTTCAGTTTCTTCCCTTGTAAGGAAAGGTGTGTTATCATCCTCATACTTTACATTCATTTCTCTAATCAATCTTGTAAAGTAATTCATTTTTGGTGTAAATCTAAAAGAATTATTTTCCTTTTTATATTTTTTATTATCATTAATTAGAAGATAATCACAGAATATACATTGTTTATAGGCTTTTGACTCTGTGTTTAATCCCCGTCTTTCACACGCAGGACAATTCTCAAATTTGTCATATGGAGAATCAGGAAAGTCTAGCATATTTATAAAGTAAAACTTTACTTAAACTGAAATTCATCTATACTTTCAGTTGTATATTACCATCGATATCGATATACTTTTTTTCATTATCAGATTCAACGACAACATTTTTTATATTAAAGGTAATTTTAAAATTATCGTTAACTACTATTGAACGAAATGTCATTTCACCTGATATATTAACATCCTTTATTTCATCAGGATTTACATCTTTAGGGTTGTTGAAAAAATACAAATTTCTCCTTGCATATTACAGATGGTCTTATCTTTTCTTTCTAAAGCTTCATCCATAAGGTTTTTGTTCTTTGATACTTTTTCTTGTTTCATTGCTTTTTCTAGTTTTGAATATATTACTAGAAGGAGAGGAGAAACTTTTGTTAGAGATACTTTAATTGATGTTCTACCAGGTATACTAAAAGCCCTTCCACTGAAGGAAATTGAAGAACTCATATTATTTACCATAATAGTTTTTATCCAATAGTTGTTATATTTATCTTTGTTCAATTTTACATCCTTGACATATTTCTCAGTATCTTTAACAGATGAAGAGATTGATTGAAACTTGTCTTTTGTGTCTTGAAACATTGTATTTATTAAGTGAAAAAGTTGGAGGATAAAATGGTTTTAAGCACAGATTCACCTGTAAAACAAACGAAAATTTTCATCAAGAAAATTTTAGTTTAAGCAAAGTTTTATTCTATAAATATGGTGAATACAACGTACTGCGATGTTTGTAATCACGAATATAAACATTATAGAAAACACCTCCGAACCAACAAACACACATTTAATCTGTTTCATAAAATATCTCCTCTTGAGTTGGAAAGAAAACATTGTGATATCTGTTCAAAGGATGTTTTGAAGAGTAGTTATAATAAACATCTTCAATCACAAAAACACAAGAAAAATGAGTTTAAAGTAAAGGGAGACTATTATATTGAAAACACTGATGGGGCATTTAAAGGGCATATAAAAATAAGGATTTTTCAATTTGGAGAACCCGGTCCATCATCAATAGCTGAATCAATTGAAATAGTGAAACCTGATGTTGAAAATTTTATTAAAAAGACATTAAAAGAAATGAAAACTTTAAAGTTTTATATGGGAGTGAAAATGAATATGAAAAGACAAGATGAAGAACAAACTCCTTATATGAGAACAGATCTTCATTTTATAACATCATTTCAAGATTTTTTGAATAGTGGGGTTTATGAAGAACTATCAAGACAAGAGGAGGATGTTGATAATACAGTGGTAGGAAGTGGATTCAATAATAAAAATATCATCTTTTTAGATATACACATTCTAAAATCAAACCCTCTTAAAGCTTCTTCTTATATTGAATTACCAAAAGAAATAAAACTAAAGAAGGCAGTTGTTAATATTAAGAACAATGATAATAAATGTTTTCTCTGGTCTGTTCTTGCTCACTTACATCCACCAAAATGTAATTCAGAAAGAGTAAAACAATATATGAAATATGAGAATACCTTGGACATTAAAGATTTTAAATTCCCAATGCCACTAACAGATATTCCTAAATTTGAGAAAAAGAATAATCTTTCTATTAATGTATATGGATTAACGGATACAAACAAAGTTCAAATATTAAAAATTTCAAACAACTATAAAAATGAAGAAACACACATTGATCTTTTATATTTTAGTGTTGGAAAGAATTCACATTACACATACATCAATAATTTATCAAGATTAATCTCTTCTCAGGTATTCAGAACAGCAAACAAAATATATCCTTGTAAGCGATGTCTTAATTCATTTCATACAAAAGAACGATTAGAACAACATTCAAAATATTGTAGTAATCATAAATCAGCTGTAATTACAATGCCTAAACCTGGTGAAAAGATTTCTTTTGAAGATTATAATAAATCTATCATGCACCCATTTGTGATATACGCTGATTTTGAGTGTATCCTTAAAAGATAAATACTGCTTCTCCTAATCCAAAAGAACCATATACAAATAAATATCAAAAACATATTCCTTGTGGTTTCTGTTATTATATCAAATCATCTGTTGGAGAAAAGTATAACAAACTTGAACATTATCGTGGAAAAAATGCTTCACAAGAGTTTGTAAAACGATTAGAAAAGGATTGTATAAGACTCACTAAATTAATGAAAGAAACAAATGAACCGATGAAATTAACCAAAGAAGAAAAATTAGAATTTAGAATGAACAATATCTGTCATATTTGTGAGGGGGAAATTAAGGAGTCTAAAGTTAGAGACCATTGTCATCTTACTGGTAAATATAGAGGTCCCGCTCATTCCTGTTGTAATCTTAATTATAAATTACCTTCTTTTATTCCAGTCTTTCTTCACAACAGCGCCAACTATGATACACATCTATTTATAAATGAACTTTCAAAAACACCAGGGAATATTTCTGCTATAACAAACACAAGTCAAAAGTATATTTCATTTTCAAAAATGATATTCACAAAACCTTTAACTCGTATTAGGTTTTTAGATTCTTACAAGTTTATGGGAACACCACTAGCATACCTCGCATCAAATCTAAGCTCCACGGACTCTTTTCCAAATCTTAATTCATTCTTTCCAAAAGAGGAAATTCTCACTAAAGAGGAAATTCAGATTAAAGAGAGAATTCAAAGTAAAGAGGAAATTCGAACTAAAGAGGAAATTCAGATTAAAGATGAAATTCTGATTAAAGAAGGAATTCTTACGAGAGAGGAAATTCAAACAAGGAATGAAATTCAAAGTAAAGAGAAAATTCTTACAAGTAAGGGAATTTATCCTTATGATTATATGGATTCATTTATGAGATTTAAAGAAACACAACTTCCTTCAAAAGAAAGTTTCTATAATAACCTTTATGAAGAAGAGATAAGTGATAAGGAATATAAACACGCACAAGAAATATGGAAAATATTTAAGATAAAGAACCTTGGAGAATATCACGATTTATATCTAAAAACAGATGTTTTATTGTTAGCTGATGTGTTTGAAGCTTTTAGATCACTCTGTCATAATAAAAATTGTTATGGATTAGATCCTGCCCACTATTTCACAGCTCCTGGTTTAGCTTGGAGTGCAATGTTGAAAATGACAAAACAAGATATAGATTTAATCAGTGATGTGGATATGCTTTTGATGATTGAGAAGTCCAAGAGAGGTGGAATATCACAAGTATGTTCAAAAAGATATGCTAAAGCAAATAATAAATATCTTCCAAATTATGATAGTGAAAAAGATAGTAATTATTTGATGTATTTTGATGCTAATAATTTGTATGGATGGGCAATGTCTCAATCTCTGCCTTATGGTAAATTAGAGTGGGTGGAAGAAAAGGATTATGAAAAGGCTTTGATGAATATTGTTATTTCTTCTCAAGAGGAATTGAATGACGAAGAAGAAGGTTATTATTTTGAAGTTGATTTGAGGTACCCGAGTGATCTTCATAATAAGCATAAAGATCTTCCTTTTGCATGTGAGAAAGAAACTCCAAAGAAAGAATGGTTAAGTGATTATCATAAAAGTTTTAATATTAAAGGTAAATCAACAGAAAAGTTATTAACAACATTCTATGATAAAGAGGGATATGTTTTGCATCAGAGAAGCTTAAAACAGTTTTTGAGAGAAGGATTGAGAGTAGCTAAAATTCATAGAGTTTTAAAATTTAAACAAAGTCCTTGGGTGAAAAAGTATATTCAATTCAATACAGATATGAGAGCAAATACAAAAGTAAAATTTGAAGGGGACTTTTATAAATTAATGAATAATGCTGTATTTGGAAAGACTATGGAAAATGTTAGAAACAGGCAAAACATTAGATTCACAACATCTTGGAAAGAAGCTTCGAGATTGATAAATAAACCAAGTTTTGAGAGAGAAGAGGTTTTTTCAGAGAACTTTTCTGCAATTCATATGAAAAAGGAAAGTATTGTAATGGATAAACCAATTTATATTGGAACAGCAGTTCTTGATTTATCAAAGATATTGATGTATGATTATTTGTATAATGACTTAAAGAAAGAGTATGGTGAAAATGTTTCATTGTTGTATATGGATACTGATAGTTTTATCCTAGATATAAAAACTGATGATGTTTATGAAGATATGAAGAAAAATATTGGAGTATATGATACAAGTAATTTCAGCAAGAAGAGTGAGTTATTTTCCAAAAAGAATGAAAAGGTTATTGGTAAGTTTAAGGATGAGTTGGGTGGAAAAGTAATGAGTGAGTTTATTGGATTGAGAGCAAAGGCATATGCTTATAAGTATGGTGATCAGATTGATAAGAGGTTAAAGGGAATAAAGAAATATGTAATAAAGAAATCAATAACTTTTAGAAATTATTATAATTGTTTGATGAATAAGAAAGAAGAATACAGGAAAATGAATACAATAAGAAGTTATAAACATAACATATATAGTGAAGAAGTAAATAAAATGGCATTAGGAGCCTTTGATGATAAGAGATTTATTTTAGATAATGGAATAGATTGTGTTCCATATGGATATTGTATGATAGAGTGTATAAAATAGATTATGTTTTAACGATGGGAAGATGGGTTAGGGTTTTTAAGGGCTACCGCCGCGTTTTTTCACAATATATAAATGGTTAAACCAAGTATTAATCAAACTAAAGAGTGGAGAAAATCTCAGTCTTGGTATATAAATGGAAAACATAATGAATGTGAAAAATATCAAATAAGTCTTATTGAAAAAATAACTAAAACAAAGGTAAATAAAACAAATAAGCGAATTAATTTAAAAACTAGTAAGTTAGAGGATGTAAAGAAAAAAATGAATATCCTTGAATGGACTGAAAACTTTGATGGTTATCAATTGAACAATGAAAAAACAATTTACTATAATCTCAAAATGATATGTGGCTCAGGAGGTGGTCAGATGAGAGCATTAAGAGAAGTTTATCATTTCGTAATGGCACAAATGGAGTATCTTAAAAAATATAAAGATTCAAATGTTTTGTTTGTCAATATTTTAGATGGGGATTATTGTGCAAAGAAAATTAAACTATTGAAGGAATTTGAGAATGAACAAATCTTTATAGGTTCAATGAGTGAGCTGTTCAACCCTCAGGTTAAAGGGGAGACAAATAAATATACCTTGGGATAGCCTGGTTATATATATACAAAGCCTGGTGTTGGCTTAGTGGTTAGGGTGGCGGCTTGGGATCCCAGTGTCCCGAGTTCGAATCCCGCTCAGCTGCTGAATTAACACCAGGGGGTTGACTCAGCCTGTCATCCTTCCGAGGTCGGCGAAATGAGTACCAGTATACTGGTCCCGGTGTATGCCCCGGTTAGAATAGGTGTACCATATCCCTGTGTTGTAAGAGGCGTCCAGGAAGGGCATCCGACCATAAAACATTGCCTCACAAAAAGCCAAACCCCTGCACAGCAGGGAAAAACGGATAAAAAGGGGGTTTATTTTTAGGGGAAAAAAAAAGGGAATCGCTGAAAATCCCCCATTCATTTACATGGGGAAAAGTGAGCTAGAACCAGTATATTCACCCTACTGACATGCATCACTGCTGATATCCCCATATGTGAAGTTGGAGAAGATGATTATTAAGCTACAAAAGATCATGACAAGAAGGTGCAATGCCTGCTCTAAATATTCCGTGAGAAGGGCATATGATTGAACAAGGACAAGACTGAGTTGAAAAAAACCTTAGATCACATTCCTTTGCCATTGGATATCCAGGGATGGTTTGAGCCCAGACCCTGTTAAGATAGAAACCATTCAGAAGCTTACAGTACCCCAAAATGTGACTGAGGTGCAGCACCTGTGAGACACACACACACACACAGACGGAAAACCCGACAATAGGGGATATGGTTAACTATGTGAAAAGGTTTTTGCCAAGTCTGTCAGACTCCAAGTAACCAATACCAACGATGTTGACTAGCAGTAATATTAAATGGCCTAGAAGAAGGTCAAATGCCAAGTAACAGATGTACCTGTACTAGTATACTTCAACCAGGAAAAACTACTGGCAATACAATGCGACATGAGCAAGACAAATCTAGTTCTCATGCAAGATGGTAAGCCAATAGAATATGAACATAGAGCATTAATACCCGAAGTGCAATCTTCCCAAATTGAGGAGATGTTTGCCGAACAGTTTTTCTTGGTTCATCATGACCCAGATGTGTTTCAAGAGCATATGTGTAATACAATTGCATCATATGTGATATTGCATGCAACACATCTCTTCAGCCTCTTGTTTTATATATTTTGCTGTATTTACGTTAAAATTGACTATAGGTGTAAACGTTTTAACAAAGAGCTCATTCTAATTAATAATTCTCGATTTGCATGAGTTATATGAAACGGAAGACCAAGAAAGAACCAGAAGAAGTAAAGAGCAATGATTAAGTCATCAGGAGGAACCTGGACAGTATTCGGGTTTCAGCCGCTACTCCTCGACCGTCAAACCCATCTCGGCGAAGCCACGTGAGCCTTACAGAAAAATTTCTGCAAGAATTCACTTCTGAGTGAGATGGGTGATGAAAGAGAGGAATAGAGAGTAAAAGAGATGAAAGAGAAGAAAAAGCAAGAATTAGAATGAATAAAGAGAATTATGAAAAAAAAATTGAAAGAAGTGTGAAAGCAACAAAGAACAAAGATGTCGGGAAGAACCCGGACAGATAGATTTCAGCAGTTACTCACCAGGCTCAAACGCAGCAACAGGTACAAGCTACCATCCAGCTGCTTGCAGAATACAAGCACAATCCACTTCATCAAATAAAGCTCTCTCACGATCCATCTCAAATACATAAAGCTTTTATTTTTTTTATGCTATTCACGTTGCATGCACCTGAGTGTTTCCTTGCAGTTTGCAAGTATGTCTTAGTTTTGTGTGTGGATATACAATAACATACAAGCCGGTAGGCGACGAGGGATTCGTTGGGATCGAAGTGCTGGATACGATGCTTTTCATTCTGACCGATCCACCGACGAAGATTCATTGCCAAGACGTATTGGTTCACATACAATTGTTCCTCTGCCTGGCAAAATTTTTCTATTGCGTATTTTGCCAACTGGCACTCATAAAAAATGATGGTAAATAGACACCCTATTTTTGAAGGACTACCATTTGAAAAATAATTGGTTTGCTGGTTTGTGCTGTGGAGCCTCGCGTTGCACACACACACACACACACACACACACACACACACACACACACACACACGGAAAACCTGATAAACTTCTCTCAATGCTCTTGCTTGACCACACCTCCTGAGCCACACAATCTTTTTCATAAGCCACGCCCACTTTCCTACGCCACTCCAACTTTCCTACGCCACTCCCCCTTTTCATCAACCAAGTCTACTTTCCCTAAGCTCCGCCCACTTTCATAAGCCCCTCGTAAAAAATGACGGTAAATAGACACCCGATTTTTGAAGGACTACCATTTGAAAAATAAAACCTCAATTAAAAATCGGCTCAAGTAAAATTTTCTAAATATCTCGAAGTGTTTAAGTCCGAAGTCTCGTTTCTCCACATTCAAAACTGAAGGACAAGTATTGAAAATACTGTACGCGGTTTTTCGGCTGCTGCACAGCAACGGTTGGTTGCGAGGCAACGAAATTCAAACGCGCACATTCCCAGTATATATTCCACATGTTGGCAAAGTTTCATCGAAATGAGTACGCTGGTTCGTGCTGTGGAGCCTCGCGTTACACACACACACACACACACACACACACACACACACACACACACACACACACACACACACACACACACGGAAAACCTGATAAACTTCTCTCAATGCTCTTGCTTGACCACACCTCCTGAGCCACACAATATTTTTCATAAGCCACGCCCACTTTCCTACGCCACTCCAACTTTCCAACACCACTCCCCCTTTTCATCAACCAAGTCCACTTTCCCTAAGCTCCGCCCACTTTCCTAAGCCCCTCATAAAAAATGACGGTAAATAGACACCCGATTTTTGAAGGACCATTTGAAAAATAAAACCTCAATCAAAAATCGGCTCGAGTAAAATTTTCTAAATATCTCGAAGTGTTTAAGTCCGAAGTCTCGTTTCTCTACATTCAAAACTGAAGGACAAGTATTGAAAATACTGTACGCGGTTTTTCGGCTGCCGCACAGCAACGGTTGGTTGCGAGGCAACGAAATTCAAACGCGTACATTCCCAGTACATATTCCACATGTTGGTAAAGTTTCATCGAAATGAGTACGCTGGTTCGTGCTGTGGAGCCTCACGTTGCAGACACACACACGCGCGCACACACACACACACACACACACACACACACACACACACACACACACACACACACACACACACACACACACACACACACACACAAAACCCGACAATAAGGGATATCTAGCATATATAGCGAATCCAACAGTATCTACACTAGTGTGTGTGTGTGTGTGTGTGTGTGTGTGTGTGTGTGTGTGTGTGTGTGTGTGTGTGTGTGTGTGTGTGTGTGTGTGTGTGTGTGTGTGTGTGTGTCCGTCCGTCCTCCATAACTCCCAAAACCATGAAACCAAGCAGCCTGAAACTTTGCATGCACACTAACGGAACTCCAAGGAAGTGTATGATTGAATGTTTGGTGTTTTAATTAATTTATTAAAACAACCCTTTTGAAGATAATTAATGGCCTTATTTAATTATATCCTTTACCAGGCACATCCTCGGCCACCTCACTCTTTGGGGTCTTAAGGCGTTTACTAGATAACTTTGCTGAGGTCTGAATCCGCCATTTTTTTTGGCCTGCTCAAACAAGTCTTGCCTTGCCTTGCCTTGCAATAGGCCACACGGACTTCTTAAGTATAAAGTTGTTTTTTCTCTCTTTCCAAACTCATATTATCGAATGCCTGTTCACCATAGCTACAAATTTCTGTATGCATCACTTTTGTAAGTGCTATAGTTTTCAAATTAGAAGCTTGGAGCGATTTCATGCATTATATGATACGGTTTTTCATGATCTACTCTCACGGACTAATTAAAGTAGACCATCGAAATATTATTTCGGTTGTATGGATCGGATATCATCCAGACTAAATAAGTGTTGAAATCTGATAATTTAAAGAAATAACGAGTCTGATAACTAAGCCGATATACCTATTTACTTTATGCAAGCAAGGTTATGTTCCTTCCTCCATACAGACACAAGAAAATGCGAAATTTCCAAAGCATTAAACTTATTTTTTCTACTGTTTGGAGAATTATATTGAGAGAACAAAAAATTTATGAACGTGCCAAAAATAACCAGCTTCATTGAGCTACAGCATATGATTTTAATGCATTTACTGCTAGACCTCACGCCCTGTTCCACAGAGGGAGTGCCTATGCATAGCGTCTGCCAGATCTGTGTCTATTTTTTCGGAGGTTTCGCGAGGTGCTCTACAGGGAATCGAAGCAAATCTGGTGAAAAACGGACGTTTCAAAATGAAATTATAATGTTTGCGCAAACCCTAAATGATGTACCAAATGACAATTGCACAGACGAGCAGGCAACATGGCGAATTATCTGCAATGTTTATTTCACAGGCGATTGAACTTTGCGATGTCTCCAGGGTAGTTCTACATTAAGCAGCGACTTTTTGTGGATGAAGTCGTTCTTTGAACGAATTCATTTTATTTAATTAACTGCTTCCGGACGCAGTGAAGACCCGCTTTAAAGTTATAGGGATCCTATATGGTATGCAGCCACAGCCTGGCCAGCTGTTCCTTATCAACCATTTAATTAGTGTGCTTGCCTGAGTGCTTAAGCCAGTTGCCGAGTGCCCTATAGTCGACAGTGGTACTGCACTACGTCATTCTGAACGAATTGTTCACGACCTGCAGACGCTTTTTCCGTCAACGAGTGGTTCATGTTCCGTCATGCTGAGCGAGTGGCTTGTGCTCCCTCATGCTAAGTGAGTGATTCATGCTCCATCATGCTGAGCGAGTGGTTCGTGCTCCATCATGCTGAGCGAGTGGTTCATGCTCCATCATCCTCATCTAGTGCTTCGTGCTCAGTCATCCTGAGTGAGTCGTTCGTGCTCCATCATCCTGAGCGAGTGGTTCGTGCTCAGTCATCCTGAGTCAGTGGTTCTTGCTCTGTCATCTTGAGTGAGTGCTCCTTGCTCCGTCATGCTGAGCGAGTGGTTCATGCTCCGTCATCCTGAACGTGTGGTTCGTGCTCCATCATCCTGATCCAGTGAGTGCTTCATGCTCCATCATCCTGAGCGAGTGGTTCATGCTCCGTCATCCTGAGTGAGTCGTTCATGCTCTGTCATCCTGAGCAAGTGTTTCGTTCTCCGTCAACCTGAGTGAGTGGTTGATAAACACATCGACATACACCAAATGGTTGACATGCCCTGCTGAGTTGATGAGGCTAATTAACTACAAAGAATCCCAGAAGAATTCCCATGCTTTAAATCCACGTCATGTTAAGGTGTTCGCAGCAGCTTAATCGGTCCTTCTGCGCGCGGCATGGCATTCTATTTACAAAATAAATCAAAATAATGATACCATTGCAACAAACCATATATTAATTAATACAAATAATATTGGCAACAATATTAATCGTAGTATCATTTGGCAAAAATAATAACGAATGTATAATCTCCATCCTGGCCCAAGCACATCTCATTCTAAAGGGTAATTCTAATGGGTTTTGTTCATTTCTAGGCTTTTCCTATTTCATATAAAAAATGTCAAACTGAACCACTTCCTTTGGAGACGGGTGCGATTTTTTTTTTAATTTTCTTTTTCTGGTTCCAGATCCGGATACTCGAATTATTTAAGTGTTTTTTCACCATTGAGCAAGTGATAGGGTCAAAATGATATTTAGCACGACGTCTCAAAAAGTTATGGATTCGGCCAAAACTTGGTGGACAGGTTGAGTGTGTTACAAGAACGAATCGATTCGATTTTGGTGAAGATCTGGATCCGAGAATGTTTTTCAGTGATTCTTCACCATTGAGAAATTGGGTCAAAAAGTACATGCTGCATAGAATGATGTCTCAAAGTTATGGACGGATTCAGACAAAACTTTGTGGATGGTTTGGGTGTTTGACAATGACTAATTGCATCGACTTTGTTCCTGATCCAGAGACGATAATTTTTTTTCACATTTTAAGTGATTCTTCACCATTGACAGATGGGCCAAAAATGAAATATGGCATGCTTTTTTAAAAAGCTGTGGATGAAGTGGGTAGGTGACAAGGACAAGCCGATAAGATTTTGGTTCAGATCCGGCCTATCAGTGGGATTCAAAATGTGAACTGTTCAGCCTGGTGGAGGTATGCACTCTACCGAGTTCCGTTCTAGTTTTGCATGTGATTATACACTCGTATTTATGTAACACAGTTCAAATACCAGAAACTGTGAAACTGCTACAAGTACACAAATAAATAAACAATGTATTTTGACACCGCAATTCCTTATGGCTGAGAGACCTTGCACTAATTCCAAGGAGGACGTTATGGCAGCTGAGCCGGGCCTCGGACAGTGTCGGAGATCCACTCCCATTGCCTAGATTGCAAACTTGGTACACAGCCAGATATTATTTTGTCTCCCCAGCATTGTAAATAATGCACCACGTACGGCGGCTAATGGTGCCACTGGATTTGATTCCAGTCTCAAATGCAAGTGGCTAATAACTTTACCATGCGTTATTGTCCCAGCACACAGATAGGTTTATAAATGCTCTTGAAGAGAGCCTGATCTGAACATGCGGTGGAACAAACTTAATGCTGGCTTGCATATGTCTCTGATGTTACTTAAATACCTCAACATAACTCTTTGGCTCAGTCTCCCTTGCATGGTGTGCACATTATTGGGAGATTAAAATAATTCATCTTCCATTGTCTGCTGGTTTTTTGAGATACACGTAATGCTTCTCGAACAGTTCGCCTCACATTACATTGTCTAAAGTTGACCATTTATCTGAAGCAGCACAGGCTCCCTCACATTAAATTTCCTTCTCCATTTCAAAACGTTCCATCACACAACTCACAATCACATTGTCTATCTATCGTAATCCTGGATATGTGGTGTTAACCCAGCTCAAACAGCAGCTTCGCTAATCTTGAGCTGTAAATGTGCGAGGAAGAGAAAAACAGTAAAAGGTTGGCATGTTAATCACTGCAACAAGTCATACACTTACTGCAGTGATAAACATGCCACCATATTGCATCGTTATTGTGCGATAGATTTCATTGTCATTCACACCCTCACTTCCAAAGAAACGGATGACAGAATGTTGCTCCTCCCTGGTGCATGCTTCTAAGGGAGCAGCCATCTTGGAACTGCTCCACTGACGTCATACGCTCAATGTTGCCAGATCTAAAACAGACAAAACGTGACTCTTACCCATAGATATAACATATATCATCTACAACTACACACATTACATTCTAGAATTGATGTCGTTATTGACTGTTTTTTGGTTCTTTGTGTTCTTTGCTATGCTGCCCCAATTGATATCGCTTATTTTAAGGTTACTTATTGACTGCCCCTCGTATATATCCAATTCATCCATTTTTTTTTAGTACTCCAACATATTGCTTTATCAGAATGACTCAACGTTTTGGCCAGCAACTCGACATGAACCAGGTCTCCACTGGTGTTTATCAAGAGCAATTTTTCTTGTTTATGTCTTGTCGGATACACCTGGGGGGGGGGAGGGGAGGGGTGGGCGAATTTTGTTTACCAATCACAAAGCTGCATTGTGAGATCTCATGACCATTGACCTGTCGCAAGCTTGTGTTGCAAGCGTCTGTTTGGCCTAAGTCACATTTGCTCTATGGCGAGGATACGGCGGCCGTACGCCCTCTGAATTGACAGAAACGTGCGGCGGCCGCAGAGTTTCTGAGGTGAACTCCGTGGCGCTACGCCGTTTGGCTATATTTTACAGGCCGTAAGGTCGCCGTGGAATTATAACGTGGAGTTATAACTTTTTTCATTTCTACGTTCGCCGTAGCAATTCGACAAGCCAAAACAAAAGAACTGGTAAAAAAATAAATGATAAAAAAGAACCCACTCGTTACCATCCGTCTGGCCGCAAGTTCGGCTTAGGGTCGCCTTGCATGCACCTTGCATCTGCCTTGAAAATTCTATGGCCACCGCAGGAACGCCCTGAGGTCACCGTGCGACATCAAATCAAAGACCGTATGGCACCCCCACGTTTTCGGTCTCCACAATTTATAAATACGCCGTGCTGCTCCCCGAAAAATAAAAACATATGTGACTGCTACATTGTGTGACCATGGAAATGCTACGGCCGCCGTATAATTGCTAGTGGCCGTAGATTTTGGAGACCCCACGGCCGCCGTGGAAAATGTGACCTAGGCCTTAGTACAGTGCATTTCAATTTTTTTTTATTCTCGTTCTCTGTGTTGGTTATATCCCACTTTGTCTGTCCTCCTCCCGTCATCGGCACCTCTCTGGTGTATTTGTATATGAGAAGACAATATGCCTGTGGTAAGGCTACAGTCTGCTCTGTCAGATGTGACCTCATTTGCCCAGTGTGCCATGCCTCCAGTGTTTTCCTCCTGGCACGGTTCGGGGATGACGCCAGAGCGATCCCATTGTCCCATAGGGGAACGTGGCTTGCCCTTAATCCATGTTTGTTTAAAGCACACCTTTCCAGGTGATGACGCTCAAAGGCCTTCCTGTGTTCTTTGCTATGCTGACCTAAGGTTCTTCCAGTCTCCCCTATATATTCCACAACACAGCCACATGGAATAGTTTATACCACACCTGTGCGGCCATTCTTTTGTATTCTGTCCTTGATGTTAATCGGTGCTCATCTCAACGTGTATACCAGTTGATAGTTAATCTTCACCCCAATCAGTCTCAAAATCCTGCCAATACATTGGGCCACTCCTGGCACAAAAGGTAGTATGCAAAATCTGTTAGTTGGTTCCTGTGGAATTTCCTGAGTTATTGGAGCTGTCAGTACCATTTGGTTTTTGGGTAAAGGTGGTGTGTGAGTAGCCATTAGCTTTCAAGACCCATTAAAGATGCTTGATCTCGATCCTCTTCCCTCTAAAATGGACGGTATATCCCTCGCCCTTTTTACGAGTGTTTGCCACAGCTCTTTTGTGGTACATCGGATGTCAAGACCCAAAATCAAAGTAACGATCGGTCTGGGTGGGTTTTTCTGCACATAGGGCAGAGACAAAGTGGGGGCATAACCAACACAGGGAATGAGGATAACACAAATGCAATGCACCTCTCTAACAGACACTTACAACACAAGCTTGCCGAGGGTCAATGGTCACGAGGTCTTGCAACACAGCTTTGTGATTGGTCGACAGAATAGGCTCACCCCCTCCCCACCAGGTATATCCGGAAAGAGGTAAACCATAAAAATTGCTCTTGATAAAGAAGGCTAGTTTACGTCGGGCTGTTGGCCGAAACGTCGAGTCGTTCTGATGAAACTATAGGCTGGAGTATTAAAAAATGGATTCATTGGATATATTTCCCAACTGCTGAGCATTACTTGAATATATATATATATATATATATTTTTTTTTTGTTACGAATTAGCCAGTTCAGATAGCCACGCACGACCACTGAAGGCCCAACCGCAGTCGCGCGTCCGCCGAAACCCGGAATTCAGTCGTAGCTTCCGGACAACTCCGGAAACCTGCTACGGATGCCTTAACGCACCATAAACTGTCAATATTCTGTCCATGCGGAACAGGGTTAATCGCCGAATCTCGATATACCTAATTATCTGCGCAGACGGAAGTACCGAGAATTTATACCTCGACGGGACTCGTACGGAAACGAGCCGCTAAGCGCGCTCGTTCCATGTGCGATGCCGAGCGGTTTTAATCGCCAAGTTCCGTCAGACCAATTGACCACTTTAATTTGGCTTTAATAGCCGGCTAATTTCCCGAACGCGCCGAGGAATTCAATGGGAGGATATGACGCAACGAGCAGATTGACATTCAAACAATGGGGACATTTATTTATACAGGCATGCAATCAATGGGGGAAAAGGGACAAGACACAAGAAAAGCCTACAGCCGATGTCGATTATGTACAGGCACGCACTTAACCACAATTCTACTTATAAAGACAAGGTGCCACAGAACACTTTCATACAAAACCCCAGAAAAGAGCAGGGCTCGTGAGCCTTTAAGTCAACTCGGAGCCTGGATGACCGAAGGCTCACAAGAGGCTGGGCAGGTTACCTTGCCGCCCCTTGTGACGACTCGAAGGTCTTCGGGTCAGTGATCCTGGATGTTCCTGTTTAGCCCTTGTGTCGCGAAGCGCCAGTCGCTTAGCGGCCAGGTGGCTTGAGCAGCTTGGCGAGCGGCTTGCTCGGTTCCCCTCGGTCGTCCGCTTCTACTGCGGCCTGGTCGGTCGGGCCTGTCCGGCAACGCGCTCGGAGGAGTGAACGGGCCTTTTGCTCTTTTAGAGTTGATGCTCTTTGGACCCGTTCACTACCTCAGCGTCGCTCGACCATCTCAGGGCCGTTCGCCCGGACCACGACGCAGCTGCTCGACTCCAGAGAGGGACAAATATCCCGAGTGCCTGCTTCTCCACGCTGCCGCCACCGTCTGCCTCCTCCCCCAAATGCGTGCTCCGTGTGCCTTCCTCTCCCGCGACTGCCCGTCTCCAGAGAGCGATGAATCTCCGAAGTCCCCGCTTCTCCACGCTGCCGCCCTTATATTGGCTCGGGGCGAGTCGCTCTTTGATCTCTCAACCCAAGGCCAGGCTCCGCCCACTTTTCACCTCCGACCTCTCACCCCTGGTAAGCCTCGCTGGGAACCCCATATCGAACGTCACGGGTTGGTGTCGGGGAAACCCTCATTTTGATCCGATTATGCAAATTGGCTCACGCCACGGCGCACAATGGCGGCTTGAGCAGAGGGAGCGTTGTTTGTCAATGATCATGGCGTTTTTGTAGGAGATGATGACGTTGCGATGTTTGTAGGAGATGATGGCCTTGCGATGTTCGTTGGAGATGATGGCGTTGTGATGTTTGTTAAAATAAAAGATAGAGAAAGAATACCTGCTACCTCAAAGATTTGCAGCCTGGCACACGAATAAAGTCCCTTTACACATTGGTGGGAATTCTGACCTGAAACACTTACTTAGGCCTAGGTCACATTTGCCACGGTGGCCGTGGGGTCTCCAAAATCTACGGCCACCAGCAATTATACGGCGGCCGGAGTATTTCCACGGTCACACAATGTAGCAGTCACATATGTTTTTATTTTTCGGGTAGCCGCACGGCATATTTATAAATTGTGGAGACCGAAAACGTGGGGATGCCGTACGGTCTTTGATTTGATGTCGTACGGTGACCTAGGGCGTTCCTGCGGTGGCCATAGAATTTTCAAGGCAGACGCAAGGTGTCCACAAGGCGACCGCAGGGGGACCGCAGGGGGGCCCTAAGGCGAACGTGCAGCCAGACGGACGGTAACGAGTGGGTTTTTTTTTACCAGTTCTTTGGTTTCGGCTTGTGGAATTGCTACGGCGAACGAAGAAATGAATACAGTTATAACTCCGCGTTATAATTCCACGGTGACCCTACGGCCTGTAAAATATAGCCATACGGCGTAGGGCCACCCTGAGGCCACCTCAGAAACTGCGGCTGCCGCACGTTTCTGTCAATTCAGAGGGCGTACGGCCGCCATATCCTAGCGGTAGAGCAAATGTGACTTAAGCCTTATTGAAATAACTGATCTTCGGGGAACCTGAATGGTGTTTTGTGAATTTCCAAAACCGCAACTATATATATATATATATATATATATATATATATATATATATATATATATATATATATATATAAATAAATACATACATATACATATATATATATATATATATATATATATATATATATATATATATATATATATATACATATATATATATATATATATATATATAAATAAATAAATACATACATATACATATATATATATATATATATATATATATATATATATATATATATATATATATATATATATATATATATATATATATATATATATATATATATATATATATATATATATATATATATATATATATATATATATATATATATATATATATATATATATATATATATATATATATATACATATATATATAAATAAATACATACATATACATATATATATATATATATATATGTTTCTTCTTCTTCTTCTTCTTTCGGCTGCTCCCGTTAGGGGTCGCCACAGCGGATCATCCATCATGATCCGCATAATAATTTGGCACAGATTTTACGCCGGATGCCCTTCCTGACGCAACCATGGTCGCCTCTTACGACACAGGGATATGGTACACCTATTCTAACCGGGGTATACACCGGCCCAGTACACTGGTACTCACTTTGCCGACCTCGGAAGGATGACAGGCTGAGTCAACCCCCTGGTGTATTAATTCAGTGGCCCATCGGGGCTTGAACTCAGGACCTTTTGGATCCCAATCCGCTGCTCTAACCACTGCGCCAACACCAGGCTATATATATATATATATATATATATATATATATATATATATATATATATATATATATATATATATATATATATATATATATATATATATATATATATATATATATATATATATATATATATATATATATATATATATATATATATATATATATATATATATATATATATATATATATACATACATACATACATACATACATACATACATACATACATACATACATACATACATACATACATACATACACACACACACACACACACACACACACACACACACACACACACACACACACACACACACATACTGTATACATATAAATATTTATTATTTTGAAGATACTTGCTGCATTTTTGTTAAGTTGTCAGTTACAGAGCAATAATGCAATTCATAATCCAAAAGGCAGAACCCCGTATAATCTGATCCACAACTTATAATCATCAGAAAACCCATGAACACATTTATCATGATCTTGTTCTTTTTTTTCTTCTTTGTTCATTCAGTGACCTATGATCCTCTGAGGCAGGCAAGACGAGGCAGAGAGGACAAGCTGCCATCATTTGCAGCATTCGTCACCAGCCTTTCTGAAGACGACTCTGGGACCCAAGCAGTTTCTATTGAATGTGATGACTTGGGCCAGTGTCCGATGTCCTGCGACCAATGCTTGGAGCCAGGGCCCTCTGGACCAAACCCGACACCTGTTCTGCTCGAAGTCCTCAAAGCAGTGCCAGTGTGTCATTTACTGCAAGATAACCGTACACAAGAGGTAATTAATTTCCTGTGCTTGATTGATTTTTACTTTTTTTGAATAAGTATGCAGCCCGTGGCTGTTTCATTTTCTGCATCATTTTTTTTCTTTTTTTTTTTTTCATTTTTCTGCATAATTTTTTATCATTTTCAACTGTGCCGCTGATGCAGTGCCCCTGTTACCAGCTATCTGGTACTCATTTTGCCGACCTCAGAAGGGTGACAAGCTGAGTCGACCTGCCTGGTGTTAATTCAATGTCATGAGAGAGGCTTGAACCTCGGACCCTGGCTTGGATCTTTAGCCAGACACCTTAACCGTTAAGCCAACAGGAAGCTTTCCTTGGTTAAATGATGACATTTTACGGATAAGTAAAGAAATGGATCCTAATGAGTAATGCTGAGCTGTTTTGATGTAAAATAAGAGAAGCATGTAGATTCTGATAGATGCTTTCAGTGCTGCAGCACAAGGTTCTTACTTTAAATTAAAATAAGAACATTGTGTGCTTCGGAACCTTATTCCATTCGATGATCGAAAAAGACCTGAGTGAATCACGATAAATAAATAAAAGTGAGCACCATTGTACAGTGCCTTGTGTTGTTGGCTTAATGGTTTGGGTGGCAAGCTTGGGATCTTAGGGATCCTCGGGTCCTAAGTTCAAATCCTGCTCTACTGTTGAATTAATACCAGGTGGGGTGGACTCAGCCTGTCATCCTTCCGAGGTCAGCAAAATGAGTACCAGCTTGCTGGGATGATTGAGCCATTCGAGTATCCTGTGTCGGAGTAGCTACCCATCCAGGATTGTGTCCAATAGACCAAGAGACTGCTTCAGCAGCACCGACGCTCTGTCCAGAGTATGGTCCCAATGGATGGATGGATTGTTCAGTGGACCGCGTCACAGTGATCAGTGATGTGGGCACCGTTTTGTTTATGTACTGAATGTGAATATGGGATCAGTGGTGTGCATTGGAGGCTGTACGCTTTTTTAATTAACAAAGTGCAGTGTGTGCAGGATAAGTCATCCAGTTTGTTTCCTCACCTTGCACAGCTGTGCCGAAAGGCACTTCTGAGTACCACGTGGTGTTCTGGAAAAGGTGATGTTGTGGATAACTGGTGTCGCTGTGACGTCGATGCGTTTGACTCCAATGGCCTGCCTGGCTGTGCTCCACTCCCTCTCCCCAGGTAACACCTGTTCAAAATACAACTCCCGATGTATCATTTTCGTGCATATATCTTCCATTTCGTTGAATAATATTTCCGTTTCGGGTTGTTGGCAAAATACAAAAAAGAATGACAATAGTATTGGGGAGGTAAACTGCATGGGACGGTGACTAACAGTTCATTTTAATATCTTTACAGAAAAGGTGTGCCAGTGAAAACGAAGAATACATAGTCTTCTGAAATTACTAACTCACTCTTCCCCTTTGTTCTATCCATTAGTTTTCCTTTCAAATCCACTCCACCGTAACCTGTCTTGTTTTCTTAAAGCAGCTGAATTTGGGTGAGAGAGCAAGCATGCAGCCATTATGAGGTAGAGGGCGAGCGTGAGCAAGAGTATTTGTGTTTTAGAGAAGCACATCTGTGAGCCTGAAACCAACAAGGATCATTCTTCTTGAAAAAGATTGACACTTACCCAAGCCCCTCATGTAACTAAAACTGATGGTCATAAAGTCGTTTGTGCACTTCCTCAACCACCCTCCCTCCCTAACCAACCATCCTACCCCACCCCACACCTTCCCTGTCCTGAATAAGGACATTGCATAAAATAGGACAAGTGTGAGAGGATAGTGCACAGATACAGCACTTCCCTTTGAGCTGTCGAGTGCATATTTGATTCTTCATCCGATGATAAACTGTCGGGCTGGTGCTTTGTGACCAACATTGGATGCTTCATTTGGACGTTAAACAAACCACGGTGTCTCTCATTTATAGAAGGTGAATTGAAATTCCACATATTTGCTCCAAGTATGACCCCTGGAAATTTAATGGAAAATCATGTGGCGTGTTTTCTTTGTTAGGAAGCTGATTCAAAAGTCCATGACACCCTGCACTGGTTATTGGATTAATCGAATTCAACAATCCAGAACTGTGCATGTGTACTTATGCATGAAAAGAAATATGCAAACATAGATAGGAGGAATATTTAAGAGGAAAATATATACATAGATTTTCTCTTCTCCACCCGCTGACTCAGCATGAACATCCCGACCATAATGTCCCGACCATTTCTAAACCCTTTACTGCTCTTCACCGATCTCCATCTCCTCACTCTCCCTTATCCTCACGTCCAGCACCCTAATGATATGACTGAGGATCGTAATGTTTCTGTACTTCCCCAGATCTTGAACATTGCCTTTCCTCTTCCATATCGGCACAATTAGCCCTGTACTCCAATCGAACCGTCTCTCAAACATCCATTCAACAGCCTCTTCTTCCAATGGATTCTGACTTCTCCCACTGCAATTGGCATCTTTGTATGCACCTCATGAATGCCGACTACTCTTCCCTTCTTCATCCTTTTTAATGCTGTCTGCACCTGCTCCTCCATGATCTCCACCAATTCCACTTCACCTCTACGTAACAAAGAAGCTCCAGCTCGCCGTCGCCCCCTCCCCGGTTCAACAACTCCTTAAAATAGCCTTCGCAAAGCTTCAATATGCCCCCCCCCCCATCTCTGTCTCTAGATTCCTGCCACCATCCTGAATCACCATCCCCCTCCCCCTCCCATTATGTCCTAACTATCTTCATCTCAGTCACAAGCCAATTTATACATCATATTCTTCCCACATTCTCTTCTCACTTCCATACATTCAGTTCCATATAATTCCTCACCTTATACACAGCTCTTCTTCCTGCTGTCTTTTTTTTGCCCATCGAGTTGTTCCCCATTATCCTTGGTCCTATCTAACGTCTTCCAAACCTCCTTCTCTTCACCAACTACCTTCGCTACTTCCTCCGTCTGCCATACCTGGTTTCTATTCCTCGACAATGCACCCTTTCCTAATGTCCTTCCACACAAAACTTATATAATTCCCCTAAACGTTTCTCTGTACTTCTTCCACTCCTCCAAACCTTCGGCTTCTTCACTTCTTCAGAGAACTTCTTCAAAGTTCCACATACCTGGCCTTCATCCTCTCCTTGGACTCTACAGCGACATTGTCCCTGGAATTCCCACACATCATCTTACGACCTCCACTCTTAATTTCCCTCCTTTTCTTCATGCATAAAACAAACACCATAGGTTTGTTCTGGATAGGGGCATGCTCTCCCACCACCACCTTACAGTTCTTGATCTCCCTCATGACCAACAAATCCAACTGCAATTTGTGACTGTCCTGCTTCTGAAAGAACAAACGAGCTCTGGCCATCCCATTTCTCATCATCAGCTACCTCCACTAGCTCTCAGCCCCCTCTCGTCTTCGTTCCCCAACCAAATCTACAAACACATTCCTCTTCACCTGGTTCTGCTACTCACACATACGTGTTGAAGTCCCTCACAATGCACAGCATCACCTCGAGCTCAACAATTCCCATCATCCTCCCCAGTGTGTCGTCAAACTCCTGCTTGTCTGCCTCAGTCCTTCCCGTTTGTGGCCTGTATATCGACACAGCACACACCATTTGCCTCTGTTTCATCAACCATGCCATAACTTTCCATCCATTACAACTTTCGATTCTCATCACATCCTTGCTGATCTTTTCTGACACGATTATTTCCACACCATTACTCTTTCCATCCCCTCCCGCATTCACAACATGTACCCTCCAACCAACCTCCTCACCCTGTCACCTTTCCACCTGGTCTTCTGCACACACAACACTGACAACATCCTCGTCTTCATCATCTCCACCAATTCAACTCCTCTTCCCTCCATTTATCGTCATTTTACCCCAAATAAGCAGTTTTGGCCGACTTTGGCTGTGTTCTGCTATCTTTTCTGGATAATTTTCTGACCAGTAATGGCAGTTATACCTGTTGATGAAACCACCAATGAAAAACAGCCTCAACAGACCCGATAATGTTTAGTAACACACCTATACAATCACCTATTCACTAAGGGAAATGTTCACAAAACTTCGTTCTCTTGTCACAATCATCTGGAAACACCTGCTGAAAATAATGTTTGTTTGGTTTCCATCCTAAGTCTTTCTTCAAAATTCCCTGAATTGTAAAATGGCTTATTATACTCCCCCTCACCGCTTGTCTGATCGACTTCTTTGTTTGGGCTCCTTGTGGACGTGTGTCATACCCGGTTAATGCTTTCTGGTGATCTCACTGTGGTACGTCTTCCTGGTCTCTTTGTCTTGACTGAACCAACTGTTATAAGTAATTTAAACCTTTTTTTTCAAAATGTAAAAGGATGTTGGGCTGAAATGCCAGAAATAATGTAAACAAGGGAGGGATGGTCACAAGAGATTGTCATGTGAAACCATTCCAACATCTTCCTTTGAATAATGGTGGTGCCTGGCCCAACCCTCTGTCCATTTGCAATGAGAGTTGATGTTGACTGTTTTCATGTACAAATTTAACCAGTGAAATATTAAACGAACACACACACACACACACACACACACACACACACACACACACACACACACACACACACACACACACACACACGAGTTATTGTTTGTGAACACAAAGAGAGAGAGAGAGGAGATGAGACGGGAGAGAGCCGAGACTTGATGGGAGAGAGCCGAGACTTGATGGGAGAGAGCCGAGACGGGACGGGAGAGAGACGAGCCGGGACGGGAGAGAGATGAGCCGGGACGGGAGAGAGACAAGATGGGACGGGAGAGAGACGAGACGGGACGGGAGAGAGACGAGACGGGACGGGAGAGAGACAAGATGGGACGGGAGAGACGAGCCGGGACGGGAGAGAGACGAGCCGGGACGGGAGAGAGACAAGACGGGACGGGAGAGAGACAAGACGGGACGGGAGAGAGACGGGACGGGACGAGAGAGAGACGGGACGGGAGAGGGACGGGACGGGAGAGAGACGAGACGGGACGAGAGAGAGACGAGACGGGACGAGAGAGAGACGGGACGGAGAGGGACAGGACGGAGAGGGACGGGACGGAGAGGGACGGGACGGGAGAGAGACGGGACGAGAGAGAGACGGGACGGGAGAGAGACGGGACGGGACGCGAGAGAGACGGGACGAGAGAGAGACGAGACGGGACGGGACGGGAGAGGGAGGGGACGGGAGAGAGACGGGACGGGACGGGAGAGGGACGGGACTGGAGAGGGACGGGACGGGAGAGAGACGGGACGAGAGAGAGACGGGACGGGAGAGAGACGGGACGGGACGCGAGAGAGACGGGACGGGAGAGAGACGAGACGGGACGGGACGAGAGAGAGACGAGACGGGACGAGAGAGACGGGACGAGAGAGAGACGAGACGGGACGGGACGGGAGAGGGAGGGGACGGGAGAGAGACGGGACGGGACGGGAGAGGGACGGGACTGGAGAGGGACGGGACGGGAGAGGGACGGGACGGGAGAGGGACGGGACGGGAGAGGGACGGGAGAGGGACGGGACGGGAGAGGGACAGGACGGGAGAGGGACGGGAGAGAGATGGGACGGGAGAGAGACGGGACGGGAGAGAGACGAGACGGGAGAGAGACGAGACGAGACGGGAGAGAGACGAGACGAGACGGGAGAGAGACGGGACGGGAGCGAGACGAGACGAGACAGGGACGAGGCGGGTGAGAATCGAGACGGGACGGGTGAGAGTCGAGACGGGACGGGACGGGTGAGAGTCGAGACGGGACGGGACGGGTGAGAGTCGAGACGGGACGGGACGGGTGAGAGTCGAGACGGGACGGGACGGGTGAGAGTCGAGACGGGACGGGACGGGTGAGAGTCGAGACGGGACGGGACGGGTGAGAGACGAGACGGGACGGGTGAGAGACGAGACGGGACGGGTGAGAGACGAGACGGGACGGGTGAGAGACGAGACGGGACGGGTGAGAGACGAGACGGGACGGGTGAGAGACGAGACGGGACGGGAGAGAGACGAGACGGGACGGGAGAGAGACGAGACGGGACGGGTGAGAGACGAGACGGGACGGGTGAGAGACGAGACGGGACGGGTGAGAGACGAGACGGGACGGGTGAGAGACGAGACGAGACGGGAGAGAGACGGGACGGGAGCGAGACGAGACGAGACAGGGACGAGGCGGGTGAGAATCAAGACGGGACGGGTGAGAGTCGAGACGGGACGGGACGGGTGAGAGTCGAGACGGGACGGGACGGGTGAGAGTCGAGACGGGACGGGACGGGTGAGAGTCGAGACGGGACGGGACGGGTGAGAGACGAGACGGGACGGGTGAGAGACGAGACGGGACGGGTGAGAGACGAGACGGGACGGGTGAGAGACGAGACGGGACGGGTGAGAGACGAGACGGGACGGGAGAGAGACGAGACGGGACGGGAGAGAGACGAGACGGGACGGGTGAGAGACGAGACGGGACGGGTGAGAGACGAGACGAGACGGGAGAGAGACGAGATGAGATGAGACGAGACAGGACAGTTGAGAGACGAGACGGGAGAGAGACGAGACGGGATAGGAGAGAGACGAGCAGGGAGGAAAAGCGCTCCTGAGCAGACAGCTCAGAAAGCAGAAAGGGGAGAAGCAAAAGGAAGAAAGCAATAGAGAGGGCAGAAGGCAGACAGAGAATGCTGAAACTAATGGGACAAGCTCACCTGAGCAGAAGACTGACAGACTGAGAAGGCTTGTGAGGGACGGAGCAAAAACGTGTGAGGGAAGAGAAGGGTAAGTTTCATGAGCGGTTGGTGTTGAGCTTCTGTGGAAGAAGAACACTCCTTCCACGAGCGTCATCCTGCCCTCTTGCTCCTGTCAGCCACAAAGGACGACACGGGTGAATGGCGGCACCTCATCAACGGGGTCTGAGGAAGGATCTGCAGCAGAGGAGGGAGAGTCACACATCGAGCTCGCATATCTGGGACACCAGAGAGGACTCGCCGACTGGGTTTGGGCACCTTAGGGACATGGCTGCGTGTCACCATCGCCACTGCCCATCTTCCCCATCCATTTTCCTCTGCATTCTCCTGAACATTTGTGTGAGGTGAGGGAGAGAAGGAAAGACTGCTTTCCTTTTCTCCATTCATGACTTCTATTTTATTTTCAAGTCCTTCTTGTAATATTCTTTTCCCCTGAGTGAACGATGGCCAAGTCTTTCGTGTAAGTAAGATTGAAGAATACGTGTTATGGTTAAATCTGTTCTTATGTGACTTTTTGCCTCCTTGCTTATAAATACTTGCTTTGAAATGATTGCTTGCTTGTGTGTTTGTAATAGATAATTGTTGTTATTTCCAATCTGTCTTAGTTACGTGTTCCTTTATTGGTCTGATGCAGTGCACATGTAAAGTTAGACAGGATGTTCTACCCCAATAGTTTGCTTCGTTAGCCAATGCACACTCACTGTAACGCTCTGCAGTAATGGGAGTGTGTGTTGAGGGCACTGACCCCAATTAGCCAGCCGTCCATTGGCAAAGTATCACACGAAGTCATGTAACCCTGCCCAGATTGGCTGTACCAATCGGCGTTCGTGGTTGCTTCGCAACCTGCCAGTGCGTGGAGTTTTCTGTTCCTGGTGGCCTCAGAACCGGGCATTTTGGAGGGACCCAAGTGCTTCCCCTCATGGCAAGCCTCGAACCCAGATCCGCAATAATATTATTTTTGGCACGTCATCCCTCCATCCTTTTATATTTTGAAAAAAAAATGGTGTTTATTCCTTGTTTCCATGCTTTTTAAACATGTATTTACATATTGGAGAGTTTTATTTTGATTCCATGACAAAATAGCTTGTCTGTTAAGTGTAAAAACGCTCTGAACTAGAAGGGCACTTGGTTGAGGGCATACCTCCGCCACATAAGGCCTGATCCACGAGAATGTGTCAGGCCCAATACATTCTTGAAATATCATGCTATGTATCGTTTTTGGCCCTATCTCTCAATGGTGAAGAATCACTTTAAAAATTAAATAACTCTCGTATCCAGATCCAGATTCAGATCTTCACAAAAATTGAACAAATTCTTTGTCACACACCCAACATGTCCACTAAGTTTCATACAAATCCGTCCCCAACCTTTTGAGATATCCTGCACACAAACAGACAGACAGAGAGGGGTGAAAATATAACCTCCTTCACCTTCGGTGGCGGAAGTAAAGTGTTGCTATTATATGGTCGGCAGCAATAATATGCATGCATAGATGCAATTATTGCTGCCTATTATATCATAGCATTATAACATTTACATGCACAGCAGTATGTATGGGTGTGTCCATGCCAGCCATATACAGGAAGGTCCACTGCCATCCTCACATTTATGACCAACTACCATGTATAATTATAGCACTTGTTCACTCTCAAACTGGCTCTCTCCATTATGGATATTGGTTTATTAGAACATTTGATTTAAGTCTGGTGTTGGCTTCGTGGTTGAGGTGGCTGGCTTTGGACCCAAGAGTCCTGAGTTCATGCCCTTGTTGGCTGTTGAATTCACTACCACCAGGTGGGGTTGACTGAGCCTGTCATCCTTTTGAGGTCGGTGAAATGAGCACCAGTGTACTGTGGTAATAACCATTTGGGATAACCTGTGTTGGAGTGGTGTCCTATCCAGGACTGCACTCTTTGCCAATGAAACTTCCTTGGCAACCCTTTGCACCTTCATAGTGTGAAAGGAATGGTATTATTATTATTATTGGAACACTTGATAAATACAGCAAGCACTTATTACAAAGGTTATTAGACTTTAAGGAGTGCACTGTACATTGAAGTGCAATTAACCACACTCATTTAGGTGTCATTAGCACGTGTCACCGTGGCCCCACCCCCAAAGTGTTGATGGGTAAGCATAGTCCCACCCACTCATTTCCTTTCCCATTACTATGCATACATACACAGTTTTGCCCACCTTTTGTGGAATCCTTTCAAGTTATGAAAATCTTGAGTAGTCATGGACCATCCCACTATAAAATGCAACGTACTCATGTTTAAGTTCTGAGCTTAAACCAATCTTGAGTTTGGCATTCTAAAGAATGAGGACTACAGAATGGCTATGTTGGGTCAGTTTATGATGTATTTGAAGGATGTTGTCCAAAAGTTTAATGTTATTGGATGTGAAATCCCCCATAGACAACTGATAGGTACTTGATAGGTTGGAAAGTTTGTATCTTGGTTGATTTTTTTTTTTTTTGGAGAATTTGTGTTGTATTAAACTTGTGGTGTCCAGGTCATACATACTGACTTCCTGATAATCTTTTGGTGACAATTTTTAATTGTTTATGGATCACCACCATCTTTGAACTGCAATTACAGACTGCCAAACCTCATACCATGCAGCAATAAATGCTTTTTGAGCAACAGTTAATCTCTCAACCATAATGTAGCAATCTGAAAACAAACAAAAAATATTAATGGCAATAAAAAAGTTTTAAAACAAAAATATATTATTGCTCTCCCTCTGATAACAAGAGAGTATTTCAGAAACTATCCGAGATGCCTCTTTGTGGTGGTTGTACCGGGCCTGTACCCCCAACGCAAGTCGGCGGCCAAATCTTCCCTGCTGCCTGGATTCGTCAGGTAGCATGGTCATGGTCAGTTGACCGGTCCTCATGCACCAGCCCTTTCCCTCTTATCTCTGTCCTCTCTATCTCCTGAAGTCAGAGCCATGAGAGAGAGAGAGAGAGAGAGAGAGAGAGAGAGAGAGAGAGAGAGAGAGAGAGAGAGAGAGAGAGAGAGAGAGAGAGAGAGAGGGAGAGAGAGAGAGAACGAGAGAGGGAGAGAACGAGAGAATGAGAGAAAGAGACAGAGAGAGAGAGAGAGAGAGAGAGAGAGAGAGAGAGAGAGAGAGAGAGAGAGAGAGAGAGAGAGAGAGAGAGAGAGAGAGAGAGAGAGAGAGAGAGAGAGAGAGAGAGAGAGAGAGAGAGAGAGAGAGAGAGAGAGAGAGAACACGAACGAACGCCATCCTGAATATGGGGCATCTCTGGGAAATCAATCGGCTATCTCCGTTCCTGAACCTGGCTTGTTTGAGAGAACTGTCTGGGGATAAGCAACAACAACAACAACGTATTTCAATGGTGAAAACAAGAAAAAGAGCAATCAGAGATTGCAGACCCTCGCCAGGACTTTTGTGTGGTGTTTCTGTACTGGTGTGTTACATAATCTTATATATATATATATATATATATATATATATATATATATATATATATATATATATATATATATATATATATATATATATATATATATATGTATATATATATATATATTGTTACGAATTTCGCCCGCCCAGCATGCGATCGGCCATGTAACTCGAATCGCGACGCGTCGCCCACCGGAACGGACAATTCAGTCGCGACCCTCCTGGAACTATCGCCAAGGAGCTAGTCACGGGTGGGGGTTTAACCTCACCACAACCCAGTCCGCATTCTACCCGCGCGAAATAGGGTGAATCGCCGAAAGTCAATATACCTAAGTACTCGCACAGGTAACCTACTGAGGGGTTGTACCACGCCACAGGTCGACTCCGGACACGAACCGCTTAAGCAGCTCGTTCCGTGCTGCAGGGATAACCGAGCGGAGTTATCGTCGACCTTGACGGTTCAGATTGGTTTCCGGGTGTTTTAAACCCACTATCAATCCCTTACGTGATGCAAGATGGAGATTCAACAAAGGAAAGGACGAAGGGAAACAGTTCAACAAGCAAGCACTTTTATTTCACACACGTAAGCAGGCAAATAGGAACAAAAGGAAAGCACTACGACCGAATAAAAGGCAATTATTTACAGCACAATCACTTATACAGGTTTTACTTTGCAAGACTGGCGCCACAAACACACATACAAAAGCCCGAAAAGAAAAGAAAAGAAGTGACTTCCCTCATGGACCATCGAGTCCTCCTCTCCTACTACCGTCAGCGTGGTCGCACCTGGTTCCGGCCTCCCACGCAGCCGGCGAACCCTCTCCGGCACCCCTCGTCCGGACACGCAGGTCCACCACAGGCCGCACTGCAGCGCCTCCCGTCCACGTCTCCACCAATAGGCCGCGCCGGGCCACGAGCGCGGGAACAAGAGAGAAGGAAGGGAGTGCTTTGAAGAGCGACACCCAAGGAGAGAGACCGAGTCTTTTTGGAGAGAGGGCGAGAGAGATCGAGCCTTTTTGGAGAGAGGGCGAGAGAGATCGAGCCTTTTTGGAGAGAGAGCTGGTGCCTTTTTCGGAGAGAGCTACAGCCAACATGAGCCACGATCAGAGAGAGAGTCTGAGCCTCGCGTCCGTTTGCCTTTTGTAAGGCGGGGCTCCGCCCTTCGCCGCCCGGGGCTCCGCCCCGTTCGCGGCTCCACCTCCCTTCGAGGCGTTTCCAGAAGGTTCTCGAAGGGGGGCGTGCCCCCACTCCGACCGCCTCACGCCGTGCCTCCACCAATGGGGAGGGAGCTGCCCTGCCCCCCTTCCCGTGCCAGCCTTGGCACCGCAGAGGGGTGCGCAAACCCGCGCACTAGCACAGGTTTCTTTTTTTGCCGCTGTCGTTGGTTGGTTTGAGGTTGTTGGATCCAAAATAACGATAGAGAAAGAAAAATGGCTAACTCAAAGCGTCGCAGTCCGGATGAATCACACATATTCCCTCTAAACAACGGGTGTGGATTAACTCCACATCAACTTAGCGTCATAACTGATCTCAGGACCCTTTATGGTGTATTGCGAATTTCCACAGCCGTAACAATATATATATATATATATATATATATATATATATATATATATATATATATGTATATATATATATATATATATATATATATATATATATATATATATATATATATATAAAGCAGTAGAGTTTGTTTGTATGTCCCCCTCTAGCGCCCACAGTTTGCAAGCTAGACCCGACAAACCATGTATTTTCTAAACCAGCATGATGCGGAAAGGTTATAGGACAGGTCAGTGGTGGATCCAGGGGCTCAGGGGTTATAGGACAGGTCAGTGGCGGATTCAGGGGGCTCGAGCTCACCATGTGTAGCACCTACAGAACCCTACAAACCATGTATTTTCTAAATCAGCATCATGCGGGAAAGCTTATAGGACAGGTAAGTGGTGGATTCAGGTGGCTCAGGGGGCTCGAGCTCACCATGTGTAGCGCCCACAGACTGCCGAGGTAAATTATAATTATAAATCCAACCTCACCCCCAGTGGTGGGAGAGAGAGGCGTGCCGGCAACCTGGACTGTGCTCATAACGAAGGAAACGAAAGTGAAAGTGACATTGTCACGACACGAAACGAAAGTAACAGCGTGTTGTCTGCGACGAATACAAGTAATTTTTGTGTTGTCTGCGACGAATATACAACGTGTCCAATGTGTCTGGAAAGTAATACACAACGTGTCCAACGTGTCTGGAAAGTAATACACGTGTCCAACATGCCTGGAAAGTAAGTGGTTTGAATATACAATATGGCACGCCCGATTCCACCCACAATTTCCTCTCAAGCTGCCGCAAATCCGACTCCAGAACAGATACTAAATGACGCACGCATGCAAACTGACAGTATTCACCAGCAGTTACCGTCTAAAATTTCCGTCATAAAACATGGACTGACCACAGCTGCATCTCACAAGGACACAAATGATGCAGTTGCCAGACTCCAAAACCTGGAGACATTTATTACGCTTGAGATGAACACTTTGAGAGATAAGCTGTACTTCATTGGTCGTGGATTTACAAATCAGCACATTCGAAGGATAACTGCCCAAGAGCACACCGTTGCATATATACGTCAACTTTTCCCGAAGTGTTTCCACCAGTGGCCATTCAGTCCACAGTCATGTAATTGATGCTGCTGTAAATCATATCTGGAATTTTCACATTTTCCATGGGTGTTTTCACCATGACATGTGACCAGAGTCCACAGTCGTGTAATTGGTGCTAATGTAAATCATATCTTTGAATGATACACTCAATGCAGTTTATTTGGTTAAAAAAATGACAGCTTTCTTCGACCCAATTCCCTTCAGATGCCAAAAGACCGCCCTACTCGAAGAAACACGGTGGCTGTTGGTTGTAATTGCTCCCTGGATTCCCCTGGATCCATTCGTTTGTTCGTAAGCAAACATGCCCTGTAAAGAACAATTAGGACGTAATTCTGCTGCAGCCGATGCCAAGAAGAGGGCCCGAATGACAGACAAGATTTGAAAACACTGCGTCTTCTCCAAAATAAAAAACGCAATGAATCTGCCCGAGCAGCCGAGTCTCCGGAAAGCAAGGCTCACCATCTTGAAGATCAGCGTGCACGCACTGCATCCACCCGAGCAACCAAGTCTGCTGAAACGAACACTCGCCGTCTTGAAGATCAGCGTATTCGAACCACTCGACAAAGAGAGCCGCGATGCTGCCAATAGGCCAGCACTGACTTATGACCTCCATGTTAAAGCAAACATTGGGCCAATGGACAAGCTCTGCTGCCACTGTGGTGCAAAAGAATTCAAGGCAGAAAGGCCTGGCGTTTGCTGCTCAGGAAGCAAGGTTATCCTGCAGCCATTCCCTCCACTCGCTCAAATTCTTCAGGAGCTCTTTTCAGGAGAAGGCCCCATGAGCAAGACCTTCCTGTCCAATATCCATGTACAATGGCTGCTTCTCAATGACCAGCTTTGGCCACAAGGATGCCTCTGTGCAAGGATGGAACCCAAGTTTCAAGATTCAAGGCCAGGTGTTTCACCGCATCGACAGTCTCTTAACGCCACATGAAGGCCAGCACAAGTTCCTCCTGGTGTATTTCCTCAACAGCTTCGCACAGCAGACTGAAATCAGGGGGCAGAACAGGCGCCTATATCAACAGCTTCTCGGGAACTTGACTGAGTGGTTCCAAGACAACAACCACTACGTCCAACAGCTCAAGACCGCCAAAGACATCAAAGAAGAGGACAATACTGAAGAACGGAAGATCGTGATCAGAGAGAACAAGAGGCC
>NC_140974.1:4484063-4494063 GCF_056783735.1 Eptatretus burgeri
CACGTGCTCGTACTGAAGCATATTTACGTGCTCTTGAAGCCACGTTTACACACATACACACAGACACAGACACAGACACAGACACAGACACACACACACCAGCTCCTGTTCTTTGCAAACAATCCATCTGTTCTGACCTGGATCCATAGAAAAAATAGGTCACGGGTTTCCTCTGTGCCTCAAGGACATGATGTGTATGGTCGTGTTAGTAACAGTCCAAAGAACCAATCCCCAACTGTCTGAATAAATAAATATTTTTATTTTTTGTCTGCACTTCCGGTATTCTTGCATGTATCCTGACGACCTGCAAGACAAAAAGCTTTGACAATGTCTATTCTTTTTTCTGCTATTTTCAGATTTGGCACTACCAAACGTTTATATATCTCGAGAATGGTCTGCGTCAGTGAAAAAACAAGAAGATTAAAAATGTATAAAAATTCACCATAAAAGATGAACAAAGAGCCTTCTGTTTCGGGAATAACCACTTATCAAAGTAAGGGGAAAAAAACAAACGAGCAGGCATTGCCGTGGATAATTGTTAAAATGTGTGTGAATAATTAATGAGGTGACGTATTAGAATAAGGAAGAACCCGGAATGTAATGTTCATTCCGTGAGGGTGTATCGTACCCAGCTGAAAGATACCTTTCTCTCCAAATCGCTGGAACATGCTCTAATAGCACACACCTGGAAATCATCATTATTGTGGGTAGAAAGATTAAAATGTGTTGCTACCGAAAGTGTAGTTGTGCTTTTATTTATTTATATTTTTATGGACATGCTCCAGGCTCGTGGAAGAGCTTTGACACAGAACAAATCAGGACACAACACAACACAACAAAGCGAACAACAGAAGAAAGGAGAAACACCAACAGCGGGGCGGAGGGAGAAAGTAGATGGAGACGGAAAAACAAGGGATGCAGGTAATGACAAGGGGTAAGAGAGGGTGCAAAGGATGGACAACATTAATACATGAGCAAAATTTTTGTGAGCGGTGGGGGATGGTTTGAAAGGTGTAGAAAATATGATTTTGGATGGGGATGGTGGTGAACAACTGACTTGAAGACCTGGAGGGAAGAATGAGACTGCATAGAGGTTGGAAGGTGGTTCCACAGGTGGGAAAAATGATGAATAAATGGGTGGTGGTGAGCAGTGGTTCTGGATTTCAGCAGTTTCACTAGGAGGAGGTTTCTGGTGGACTGCTGACGTCCTGCAGATACCTGTGGGGGACAAAGCATGGAGAGGGCAGAGGGTGAAAGTCCAGAAATGAGGCGGAAGAAGATTGAGACCACTGACCTGTCGACGATGACGAAGTGATAGGCCCATCGACTCAACTTCATCGCAAGAAATTCCAATGATATTGAAGGCCTTTGTTTCCACAGCATCAAGCTGAGCAAGATGTGAGGTAGGGGAGCCAGCCCAAAGGGGATAGCAGTACTCCATCGAGCTGCAGATGAAAGCTTTGTCAGTGGACAGGAGCTCAGGTGTGCCGGGGAAGGACTTTGCACATCGGTGGATGCCCAGTCGGCATCTGGCTTTGGAGGCCAATTTTGAAATGTGGCATGCCCAAGATAGATTCTGGCTGAGAGTGAGACCCAAAAGTTTGAGTGACTGAACCTCTTTGAGAGGGTTGTTGAGAAAGTAGACGGAAGGATTTGCAGTGTGGTCCTTTCGGAGAGAAAGAGTGAGTGTGTGGGATTTCTCAGAATGGAAAGACATATTCCAGGTATTTGACTGCAAAATCCAGAAAATGCAATTACACCGAGCAGGGTCCTCACGTCCACAGCGCTCGTCGGTACAACTATCTGAGCTAGGGTCCACGCCCTCAACGTTCATCCATCTTTCAACTACTACTACAGCTGAGCGGACCATGGATGAACGCTGGCTTAGCTCAAATGAAGCAAAGGGGTGGGGCAGAACTCCCGTCTATCTATTACATACCCACGTTGTCAGATCAACGAAAGAAAGGACACACAAGCAGGTTTAAAATGTAACAATTGTTTATTTACATATACACAAGCAATAATCATTAAGCAAGTATTTATATCAGAGGCAAAGTCAGAATGCACAGAAGAGCAGACTTATTCCCTGAGCCCATATTTCCCCTTAAGCAGACTTACTTACACACAAGACATGGTGCCATCACTCACCCGGGAATAAGAGATGAGAAACAGAAAGAGGCAGTTCGAAGTATTGTTTCGACCCCTCACTTAACTCATGCAACCAAGCGGGATTGCATCGCGCTAAAGGTTATAAACAGATGTTTGGTGGTGGTGAGGGGGATTAAGTGGTGAGGGTGTTGAGGGTGGTATAGTTTCAGTGTTGTGAAGGCAGCATGTGGTGTGAGTGTATATGAAGCTGCACAATACCCCAGGGACTTCACCGCACCCCTTTTCCCATGGCCGCTCACCTCCAGCCCGGAACGGCATGCTTCAACGCCTCGTACCCCAGTGCAGCCTAGTCCAGCGCGACTCAGACTATGGCAGATAATCTCCTGAACAGGCAGCCTGATATGTTCTTCTGTTCCTGGTGCGTTGAAACAGAGCCACAAACTGAGCTGAGTATTGGCCTTTATACGTGTCACGCCAGGATTGTGGCTTTGAAGGAGCAAACAGGATGGACATATGGATGAACAGATGGTTGAATGTGAATGGATAAAATGTACAGACAGACTGAAGGACAAGGATAAACAGGCTGTGGTGTTGAAGGGAGGAGCGATTGGGTGAAGGATTGTTTGTTGAATTGAGGTTTGGTGAAGCAGATTGTTGGTGGATTGAGGAGATTAAAAGCAGAAAATGGGGACGCATCACACAGGGAATAAACAAGCTAATCTGACAACACATTTCCCCAACAAACCACGAGACACAGGGCAGGGATCTATCCACACACAAACGAAGAAACGTTGACGAAGTGAGAGGCCCATCGACTCAACTTCATCACATTCTGGGTTATTGTACATGAATGTACATGTACAATGTTCATGAACATGAATGAATGCTCTCCCCCGGCATACATTTCCAAAACTGTAACAATATTATATCAACGATGTCCTCAAAGCCAGCTACATGCTGGGCATCCTTCATCATGCCATATCCATACTTTGTAAACCTGAACTTCTGACTTCCCCCCTTCTCTGAACATCTCAATTGGTTGCCACCCTGATTCACACCTGTCTCACCTGAATGCTGTGAAAACCAAAGCTCTCAACGTCATTTGTACCTCTTACATATAAGCAGAAGCACAGGCTCTGCTGATTAGTGGCTGTCTTAAAACAGACAGATTAGGGGCCTTTCTGTCTTCTACTACTTCTTTTCTGATCTTGCACCCTCTGCCCTTTCCATGCTCTGTCTTCACTCCCCTCCCCCATATTCAGGTTTATGCAGGGTGCACTACTGCACCCTGCATGGTTCACCCTTCTGGTGAAAAGCCCAAAATCTGTACTCGCTACTCACTTGCACTACTTTCTCCCACTTGTGGAATCCCCTTCCTCAGTTTACTGGCAATCCTCATGGTTGGCAGTGCACCACCACCTCAGGCCATTTTCCATCCTTACCTGTGATCTTTTCTGTCCTCCTTTACCTTCCCAAATGTTTTCAAGCTGCTACGTTTCCTTCCCTCTTCCCTTTACTCCTCGAATTCATCCATCCCTTTGCTTCCTGAACCTGTTCACATGTACAACCACCCTCTGTCAGAGTGTTGCCTTCTACCCATTCTACTCTCTGTCTACGTTGTCAGCTCCCTCACTCGTACATGAGTCATGTACCAGGACTTTGTTTCCAAAAATAATCAATGCTCTTCATGAAACATTGCTTTGTTAAAATAAATAAAGATCTATAAAGCTGTTTCTGATTAATGAGCTTCAGATCATCTTTATTGAAGGGCCTTTCTCTTGCTTACCGAACCTTGTATTCCTTCTTTAAGCATTCTTGATTTTCCAGACCGTCCAATGCTTTTTGCTCCAATCACTTTGCTTTTGCTTTGGCTTGGAGATCTCATATTAAAACAATATAAAATTTGTGAGAGGTTTTGTTATATATTAAGCATACCATTTGATTTGACACATTAATTTTGTTTCCAAGCAACGTCATCATTTCAATGCCATTTTCCAACCAAAATATTGGTTTCATCATTTTAGAGTTCTAAACTATCATTACTGCTGCTATATGTTTTCATGGTTCCCATGGTTTCCACAAAACAATGCTATTCATATTTCTACATGGGTTGTTTTGTTTTCACTGTTAAAAAAATAGTTTTTTTTGAAATCACATTTCAAACAAGGCAACAATGAAGCAGAAATGCCAGCTCATGAGATATGATGCATTTTCACCCAAACTGTGATGGGTTAAAATTCAAAACGCTTTCCAGGAGTGATCCATACCTTTCTCATAGTCTTTGATTAATGAGGGTCTCTGTGTATCCTCAGAGCTGCAATGTTTTCATGACTGTAAATTGCAAATGTGAGCTTGCATTGATTAATACTATATTTGGAGATGCTACATGCTGGTTTGGTGCTGATTCAGTGCTCGTAGCTGCAGGACATACCTCCCGGCTTGTCTGGTTATATTAGCTACTGGGATTTTACACTGCAGAAGAAAACACACTTGAGCAATTTTACAAGAATGAGTGCCATAAGCATTTTGTGAATTCCACTCCCACTATTGTCAAGAGTTTGATCCAGGGTCAAGCCCGTTCTGACTTTATTCTCTAAGGTGGAGATGTGATCCAATGTACATTCCTTGTCTCTGTTATTTTACTCTGATTTTCCCCTTGTTGGATGTTATTGGTGTCATTAATTTTGTGATGCTTTATTATTGCATGACAGAAGGAATGTTAACTTAAATGATCTTTGGGCAGTTGTGGTTCTTGTCAAATTCCGTTACTAAAAGTGGTTTGTCGGGTGATCTGCAGCTTCTAATCTTGTACATACCAATAGGTGCTTCTGGCATATACTGACAAGTATTGAGGTCATCGGGTATGAGGCAGACACAAGGTAATCAACAATGATTGAGCAAGGTAGACAAAATATACCCTTATACGAAAAGGTGTGGCAAGATCCCCCCCCCCTCCCCAAGTTATGTATGAGCTCCCACTTAGTCCTTCTGTTCAGTATGGTTTTGGAATTACATGCTCCACGACCCTCTATTATGGACATTTATATATTTTATTTATATATATATATATTCATTTACAGATGCTTTCCGACGGTTCTGTGATTTTTTTCCTGGTGTATCGGCTTCAATGTCCATCAGCTTCAATGTCCATCGGCACACAAAATTACTGTGCTTCCCCATTGTCTTGGGTCGTTCACATGCATTTTATAATACAATTATTTATATTTTCATTTATGGATGCTTTCCGGTGGTTCTGTGACTTTTCCCGGTGTATTGGCTTCGATGTCTGTCAGCACGCAAAATTTCAGCTTTCTGCACCACCAGGAAGGTACCAAACTTAAATATCAGTCAGTAGGTGAGTCAGTGGTTAGAATGAGCTTTATATATTAGATACTAGCAAATACATTCGCTGATGGGGATATTAAAGGGGGTGAGGAGTAAGAAGGAGGGAGGGAAAGAGGAGGGAGGGTAGGGTTTGGTGAGGGAGGCAGAGAGGAGGGAGGGTAAGGGGAGGGAGAGGAGGGTGGGGGAGCGATTAGGGGAAAGGAGAGTGAGAAAGGAGAGGGGAGTGAGGATGGAGTGAGGAAGAATTGGAAAGCGAGGAGGAGTTGGGGAAGGGAAGGTACCATGAGGGGATGGCAAGGGAAGACAGCTTCAAGGGAAGGCAGCGTGAGGAGAGGACAAGGGAAGGCAGTGCAAGGGGAGGGTCCATCCAGACATAACCACCGGCCAGACACATATGGAGATAGCCACTGTCCAGACACGTGCAGAGATAAACTACTGTCCAGGCATAACCACCATCCAGATATCTCCAGAGACAGAGAGGAGGGAGGGGAGAGAGATGGGTGGGAGGAGGGTTCTGCACTGTGTTCGGAGGAGGTGGAGTAAGAAAGAGAGGGGTGGGTGTAGGGGAGTTAGCAGAGATAATGTTATGCTTTATGAATAACACACACACACACACACACACACACACACACACACACACACACACACACACACACACACTTGTACCATATTGGCTATTCCTGAAATATAATATAATTTTAAAGATTGCTGTAAATAGTGTTGACTTAGAAACTTAGTTCCCTTCCCTTAAGTAAGAACCCTAACCTGGAAGCAAATGAATGGTTTTCCAACTGCACGGATCATCAGCTGGGCACCGTTCTTCCTCAATGTCTCCATCCTTTCAGCCCAGAACCTCTCCAAACAGTGGATCCACAACCTTGGTCACAGATCCACATCAGTCGATTACCAATATCAGTAAATCCACAACCTCAGTTGCGTCCAGGCAGTCGGTCAATACAACAATGCAACATCATTAATCACACCACTCAATACAACAGACACGACCATCCCACTCATCTCTGGATCAAATTGTTGTTCAAATATTCAAATGGTAGTAGGGGAATTTTGTTGGTTCTGGGACTAACCCATTTCCCCCATTGACTTTAATGTTAACTCAGGGAAAAACTGTTTGACCCTGTCACTAAAAAGGAGTGAATTTTTTCTCACAAATAGATCTCCAGCACCAACTTCTCCTTCTCCTCCCCAACCTCTTCTACCCAACTTGCACCAGCTTCTTCGCATTCAATTGTTTCTGGGACAAAGCTCTTCCATGAGCCTCGACAATGCATCAATTTTATTTTTTTTTACCCCAGGTGAGGTCAGGTATGGGAGCATGCGTCAGAGTAGTGCGTCTCTGCGTCCGCTTTCTGCCGGTACTCCAGGGGCCTCCATCTGGCCATCCCCCAGGCAGATGCCTGGCCCATCCGCATCTCCTTGAGATTCCGATCAACCTGCTGCAACCAGGAGGCACGTGGTCGGCCCATTGGCCTCCTCCACTCACGAGACTCCCTCGCTGAGAGAATCTGGTGAGCAGGATCAGCGTCAGGAAAACGAGCCGCATGCCCATGCAGCTGCAGCTGATGCTCACGGACTATGCAGGTAACAAATCTCATTTGAGTCTCTCTCAGCAACCGCTCGTTGGACACAAAGTCCGACCAGCAATAGCCAAGGATTCTCCGAAGATACCTGGTACCAAAGGAATTAAGTCTCCATCTCAGATCCTTGGTCAGAGTCCAAGTCTCACATCCATAGAGCAAGACTGGAAGCACCAAGGACCTGAAGACTCGGACTTTCGTCCTCCCGCACAGGTACCAGCAGCGCCACCCAATTATCCAGTGAATCCATGACTCCCCAGGCCCAACCCAGACGTCTATTGACCTCTGACTCACACCCGGCAGAGACATGAATATCACTGCCAAGGTAAATGAATCTCTCCACGACCTCAACATCCTCACCACAAACAGGCACAGACAGGACAGCGGCATCCAAGATGTCATTGAAAGCCTGTATATTAGTTTTGACCCAGGAAACCCGCAATCCCAGCGACTCAGACTCCTCATTCAGCACCTCGAGGGCCCCCAAAGGATATCTAAAGTCTCCGCAAAGATGTCTGCATCATCTGTGAAATCAAGGTCAGAGATCTTGACAATCCCAAATGATGCTACAGCATCAAACAGCATCAGCAACTGTTTGATGCATAACAGCATCAAACATACGATATCAAATGATGCTATGCTACATGGACACAGCTACAGCAACTCCGTGGGAATGGTAACAATTAGAGCGACCAGATCAATAGTAGATGTAACCACCCACCATGATCTCGCCGCAATCCGGTCTCTGAACCTTTGCGAGTGCTGCAATACCGATGTCCAAACGTTTTAGCTCAGATGATAACAGAGACAGGTGATCATCCTCTCTTAGGGATAGGACATTCCAAGCACCCACCCGAAGGGACCGCCTCAGGTTAACCCAAGGAGACCGCCGACTGGTGGACGACACCTCAGCACCACTCCGACACACTCTCCCGCAATACCCCGTGGTTTCCCTCCTATCATCAAAGATTGGGGGTCCCGAAGGCTTTGCCCCAATCCCATCATCCGGTGAGCTACCCTGCGAAGGGAAGCTGCATCGGAGGTACTCCCACGAAGTGGATTTTCAGATTTCTTTGTGTTTTGCGGAATGAAGGGTTTTACAGTGACCGGAGTGCAAATCCTGCCACCAACCTCCTTATAAGAAGTAACCCAACTGCAGGAGGACGTCCGCAGACACAGTTGGGCACTATTTATGGATGGCCGTTGGCTCACAAGGAGCTCCTCCGCCCTTTGACAGGTTTTGTTTTTAATCCTGCTGGGTGTCCATATCCAAACACAATCCTCACCAAAAAACCTGGTGGGGGAGACGGTTTCGTCGCCAACAACCCGACCATGGAACAGGTTAGTACAAGTTTCCATGATGCTTGTAGCAAGTTACAGATATAATCTGGCCTGACTTTTTAACTCCCCCCCCCTTATTTTATTTTACCCTTCACCCTGACCACCCACCCTCCAACCTCTTTCTCTTACCTATTTATACCCCTATTTGAACAGAGATTCCTTCACTTTATATCCCTACCTATAGATAAACTCTGGAAGAGTATATATACAGTGAAACAAAAACCTGTTTACCCTCCCCCCTCCTTTGCAGTTTATCTCCTTTGTGAAAAATAACTCCTGAAGCACCATCCTTGGCACTTACTTATGGAGTTGACAATCCTGCCAAAAAACCCACTTCTGAAGCCATGTCAGCTAAGTGATGCTGCGGATTGTGGTGTAGCAGCTGACACTGGATTAGGCAGTGGGTGGTTCCGTTGTTTTTTTCAGACAGCAACTGGGCCGGTTTTCCAAATTGATGTTGAAAGTTATCATCCCAGCTTCAACAGAAAATTATTGTTGAGAAATTCTAGGGCTTATTACATTTTGGATGGATTACGTGTGCATTAACCCTTAAGAGGTACTAGGCCTTCCCTCCCACCTATAGCACGTGGAAGGTGGAAAAGTGCTCGAACCATGTGTTGTTCAACATTCTTCTGGAAAGGTCCATGCTCCTCCCTACCTGCTCTCAATTTTATATAAACCACGGAGGAGGAAGGTTCAACAAAACTCCCGTATCTGCTGTGATGATGATTTTTGAAGAAATGCCAAAAGACAGGTGAGTGATTGGTATAGAAGTATATCTATGTGTAATTGCTTGGTTATACTCAAAGTTATGTACCATTGTACCTTAATATTTCTAAACATTATTTTTTTTCCCCTTTTTCATCACAGTGTGATTGAAAACTCAAACTCTATCATGGATGATTCACGATCGTGGGATGATTACGGCTTTGAATCAAACCATGATAGCCACTTTGCTAATGTACATTTAAAACTGAATTGATCGAACTCACAGATCGACAAAGTCGAGGTAAAGTTATATTTGTTTTAATATTATGCTACACAAACAGCTCTGTTGTATAAAGATGAAGTAATATGTATCCTTGTTTCCACAGCAAACACTTACAGAATTCATGAACGAAAAGGAAATTCTTCCCAAGGCTTGGAGTGAGTTGATGTATTTATTTGAGGACATTTTGAATGACCCTAACGCTGGTGAAACTGGATGCAATCTGCTTTCACTATTCTTGCCCGAGGTTTCAGTCCCACTTGAAGAACTCCCATCCGACAGCTCAAGAAAGACAGTCAAACAGGCTTCCGTTTACACTGTGGTTAAAGATTCCCTCCCCAGAGCCTATAACAAGTGAGTGATTTGTATATAAGTATATCTATGCCTAATTAATAGGTTATATTGGTCGGTTTGCCATTGCACCTAAGATTAATTTAGATTAATTAAATATTTTTCCTTCCTAGCTTTGACTCAGCGATGGAAGAAATGGTTCATCTCAACTTTACGGATTGTTTGAAGGAACTTCAGAATAACCCATTCATGCCCATGACTCAATTGAGAGTTGTGGATAGCATTGACTTGGATATGTTGCTCAAGCAGTTATGTCAAAGGTAAGAGTTTT
>NC_140974.1:4509063-4541563 GCF_056783735.1 Eptatretus burgeri
CATCGTTTAATGCTATCCAGGTGATGCGTCGCCAAGTTGTCTTCCCACTTGCACGACTGGTGAAGTCATTCCACTTCGTTAAACATATTGACTCGTATATCCAATGTTTAGTAAAATACAGCTTTTTTGCAATTAACTGTGAGGAATAACCCTGTTATTCTCAAGATCTAAATTCAACTTGCCTAATTCAACAATTGCTTATTTTATTTGAGATGACATGTATGTATGTCTATGTCCAACATACATGGGTGTTCCAAAGATCTCACACAAGTCCCAGACACACTAAAAAGGTTATATGGGGCGTTATTTGCACCTACAAATCCAATTACATTATTTCTTCCTCACTGCATATGTATACTTACTGTATATATTGAAAGATAAACAAAGATTACTTGTCCTGGACTATATTGTGACCATCTGGTTTGTAGAACTATTTGAATGCCCTATGTATTTATACCAATTTTGGGAATATCCTCCTGTGTGACCAATCTCTCATTTATTAATACATGAGCAAATACCACACATTGCATCATTATGATTTCATGTTTATCTTCCAAACGGTTGAATGTGATGTCATTTTTGGAAAGGATTAATCTCTAATGAGAAGCAGCAATGTAACCTTGTAACTAAAATCTTGTTCGCAATTTGAATTGCACATGGTTGTGTCCTCGTCGTTTTATACAGTATTCATTCTACAGGGTGGCCTGAAAGTCGCTTTACCCCAGTTATATTTATCGCACCTCCCTGCATTCCCATTCACCCTCCCCCTCCACGGTATGTGGAAACACTGACTCAGGAGAATGATGGAGTGCATGCAGATACATTGACTCATGATTAATTTTTGTAAGTGCGACACAATAAGTCCTGGATATTAAAAGAGTTTAAGAACGAAAGCTTTACTTGGGAGGGGTAAAGCGACTTTCATGCAACATGTTCAATCTGAATTTCAAGAGATATTTATTTCATTAAATAATTTTAAGAAGACAAAGCACTCGAATGCTCTGTTTTGTACGTAACCTTCCCCTCACAGGTCAAAACGCCCATTTATTTGAGAAGCAATTCGTGTCCAGGAGAGAATTGTTTGATCCAAAATAATTCTTCCTCAGTCATAAGTTGAATGATTCAATCCATCCTCAGTAAATTTATGCCCTTCCTTAGTAAATGTTTCAGTTCAGCAAGTAAATCACAGGTTTGTGAGCAATTGCAATAACAACATGAAGTGCACCTCATAAATTATTTTACCTTATTGATGCCATGCAATAAGCAAGGCACCACCAAACTGGCAGTAGAACCACAAATGCTGAACTCTGTCATTGCACCATTATAACATTTCTGTTTGTTTAACACTGTATTGATGTACAGTATCTTCATTCTGACATTGTTTCATGTGTTAAACAGCAACATAAAACTATTCAGGATTTTGTAAAGGATGTTATTCCAGTTTCATGATTGTTTAAGTTATTTTATCATCTATTTGTCATGTTTCTTTTGCAGAAAATCAGCTAAGCTTCCTGGACGATCTTCTTTTAGGCCCAAGGTCACCGTGTGTCTCAATTGGGCGCAATGTCAAGTCAGGCCCCACACCTGGGGTTTTCACACTTATATTCAAGTGTCTCGAACCTGACACGCTGTACAAGTAAGTGCAGTCAGTAGTGTAGTTTTAATGAATGTAAAATAACCGATCAAGCATTTGAACACAAATTTTCACTTTTACAAACAATCATATGTGATGTGTTTACAATATTATCTTTCTAGTTACCTCTGCCACCAAAGGTGTAGAAGGTTATGTTTTCACCCCTTTCTGTTGGGTCGCCAAAATAGGTGACCCTTATTGTCAGTAATTCTGTCTGTTTGTTTGGATGTTTGTTCGTTTGTCATCAGCATAATTGGTAGTAAACGTGGGCGGATTTTGACCAAACTCGGGTGGTAGGTACATTATATGACCGAGTGCTTTGGAAATTGTGATGGTTGCTATGGACGCTTTGGTTCCCTAGCAACAACCGAAAAACCTTCAAAATCGGTACCGTTCACGCGAAATCAATTCCGAAAGCCATTATCCCATGTAGGGTTATTTGGTTGGTTGGTTCAAATTCAAACCCACAGCTTGGTTCAAATTTGGCACGAATGATCTTCAGGTGATGCTCTATCAAATATATTCCGGTTTTTGTGATATATGGAATACTTTACCCACAGCTCCCCCTACAATTAGGGTATGCGCGAAAATTGGCGAATATTGAAGGCCCCTTAGCGACCAGGCGAGTGCATCAATACGAATGAAACTTTGCAGGTTCATGGTACTCAATGAGTACTACAACTTTGCCTCAGGACATATTGACCGATTTCGCTTAGGTCAGGGGTCAAAGGTCAATTAGTGCAAAAATCGATAATGTGCGAGAGATGGAGGTGCCTTCGCGCCAAATGCTACTCCTAGGGTTATGGTCGGATGGTCATGAAAATTCACACTAATCATCTGGAATACATTGTGCACAAACAATTGAGCCGGATTTTCGATTTATATCTTTGTTCACCCACAGCACCCCCTCGAACTTTGGGGATTTCCGATTTCAAACCGCATTTTCGGTACTTTTCATTCAAATGGATACTGAGTAGTTCTCAGTTGATGGAACTGGATGAGATTTGATATGCATAATCTTAAGATGATTCCCTATCCGCTATATAACATCCATTTTACTCTATATCTTATAATTTCCATGCTCGGCGACCCATCGCCGCCTACCGGCTTGTTGGGTGGCCACTAGAGTACCTTTATTTTCACTTTTTCCGTCTGTCTGTATTATATGTATGTTGGGTGGTCACTAGAGTACCCTTATTTTCACTTTTTCTGTCTGTCTGTATTATATGTATGTTGGGTGGTCACTCGAGTTCCCTTATTTTCACTTTTTCCGTCTGTCTGTATTGTATGTATGTTGGGTGGTCACTAGAGTACCCTTATTTTCACTTTTTCCATCTGTCTGTATGTTTGTATGTTTGTATGTATGTTTGTATGTAATGGACAGCTCTGGAGGCCAGAGAAGTCAACCGATTTTGATGAAACTTAACAGGTAGGTTCACACCAGCATCTAGTTACATGCTTTTGAGCACCGTTGTTATTGACACCACCGTTGCCTAGCAACAGGACTTTGAAATTTTTCAAAAATCCTAAAAAAAATTATTTTTTCGAAAATCAAAAATCGGCTTCCAGGCTTTTATGCGCACTCTAATCAACCTCTTTGTCAAAAATTTTCAGCCCGATCCGTCAAAAACTGTATGACTAGTATGCAATTATGTAGCGACCACCCATGTCGCCTACCGGCTTGTCTGTTTGTTTGTTTGTCTGTGTACAGGATATCTAAAATATTTGTGGATGGATCTGGATGAAATTTTGTGGACATGTTGGGTGTGTGACAAGGACGAAATGATTAGATTTTGGTGAAGATCCAGATTCGGATCCGACTACGATAATTTTTTTAAGTGATTCTTCACCATTGAGAGATAGGGACAAGAACGATATAGGACTGGATAGCATGATATTTCAAAAATGTAACGGGCCCGATATGTTCTCGTGGATCAGGTATTACGTGGTGGAGGTATGTGCTCCACCGAGTGCCCTTCTAGTTTTATCTAATAAGCCACAGATGCTAAGTTTTACAGAATAATCACCCGATTGTTGCATACAGAAATATATCAAGAAAAAAAAAAGTCCAAGTAACAGCATGAAAAAACAATATCCTACTAAAATACGCAATTTGGTGTCTGTCTGTCTGTCTGACTTGTTTTTTTTTTTCACCGCGATACATTCGGTCGTTACTTATGCAATCTCAACCAAACTTGACTGGAGGACGAAGGGTCACATGATGGAGGTTGTGGCGACTTCATTTGGCCCCCTCCCCAATTGCTTGTTCCGCCTTGGGTGAAGTCCATGTTGAGGTATATATCCATGTTAAGATAGCTAATCGTCGCATTTTTCCAAGACCGCTTCTAATAACAACACCAATAATAATAATAGGATAATATTAATGTTATTACAAACCAATGTTGATACTAATAATACCCCCCCCCCTTTCTCCAAGTGTTTTTTCCTTGGACAAATGCCATGTTAACGTGTATAAATAGCTCATCGTGGCATTTTGTGGAAAACCCCTAACGGAAGTAAAAAATATAATAAACCACAAACAGGTATGATTACCTATTTTTAAACAGTCGGTACTGCTGTTTAACACTAAAATGAAAGAAATTTGAAGGAATCCTGTCATCCTTGAGGTATTCTGTAGTTATTGCATCCACCACAGAATAATGGACTGGAGCCAGGATCAACGGTGATCGATGTACCCCACAGAGGATAATAACATGACCCTTCTTGCCGCTTCCGTAGTGAGTGGGTGTACTGGTTTATAAAAACAAACAAAAGAATGTAAAGTTGATATTTGAGGAACAATTGAACACTTGTGAAATTAAGATATACCTGAAATTACAAGTTGTAATGAATGAAATGAAAGCATATCCCTCAGACCGGCAAGCAGCAGCTTCTTCACTCACTGCAGATCTGGATAAAATCACAAACTGGTCCAACACGTGGAACATGTCTTTCAATCCAGACAAATCTCACACTCTCACTATGTCTCTTCGAAAGGACCGTTTACAAAACCCCCCCATCCACTTTCTCAACAATCCTCTGGAAGAAGTCTTTTCTTTCAAGCTTCTTGGTCTCACTATCTGCCATGACCTTTCCTGGGAAAGTCACATTTCCAACCTCGCCTCAAAAGCCAATCGCCGACTGGGAATCCTCCGTCGTGCTAAGTCCTTCCTCGGCCCTCTTGAGCTCCTGACCACTTACAAAGCTTTTGTCCGTAGCCTGATGGAGTACTGCTCTCCCCTCTGGGCTGGTGCTCCTGCCTCCCACCTTTCTCGGCTTCACGCTGTCGAAACCAGGGCATTTAAGATCATCGGCATCTCCCGCAATGAAGCTGAGTCTTTGGGCCTCTCACTCAATCACCGCAGGTTGGTCGGTGGTCTTTCTGTCTTCTACCGACTCCTCTCCAGCCTTGCCCCCCCTGCTCTCTCTGCGATTTGTCCCCACCACATTTCCACAGGGCGCTCAAGGTCCGCCAACAACCCCCTTCTGGTAAAACTACCAAAATCACGAATCACTGCTCATCTTCACTCTTCCATTCCTCTTTTTTCCCGCCTTTGGAATAAACTTCCTCGCTCTATTCTTTCCCATTCTTCCCTCCAGGCTTTCAAAACAGCTGTTCACCACCACCTCTTATCTTCCCCCATCCAAATCCTCGATCTTTTCTACCCCCGATAATCCACCCAAGCCCACTTCCTTCATTTCTCCTACTTTCCTTCCTGAAAGTCCCTGAAATGTCCATCTTCTCTTCGCCATGTTCCCCGTCCCATCCCCATCCCTCTCCCTTCCACAGTTCACCTAATGTGTCTGTTCCCCACTGTTTTGTCCCTTCCACTCCCGCCCCTCTTGTCTCATGCCTCCTTGCTGTGAGTTGTGTGTTAGCTCTCATACGAGCCTCGACCAAGGTATACAAAAAAAAAAATCTAACCTGCAATCCAATGTGCATTTGATCTGCATTTGCATCATTACTCGGATTAAGATGTAATTATATCAGCAATTTGGCCAGGGTTTATGGCCTTCTATTCGAGAGGTGCGACAAAACAGTGAGTTCTTGCAGGCAGCTGAGCATCCTCTTTTAAAGGACAGTGTACTTTTATACTGCAATGGACTTGCACTTTGGACTTGCTGCTGTCCCTCTTTCAGCAATGGTTCAGGTCAGGTCAGGTATGGGAGCATGTGCCAGAACAGCACGTCACTGCGTCCACTTTCCGCCGGTACTCCAGGGGCCTCCGCCCGGCCATCCCCCAGGCAGATGCCAGGCCCATCCCCATCTCCTTGAGATGATAGTCAACCTGTTGCAACCATGAGGCACGTGGTCGACCCACTGGCCTCCTCCACTCATGAGACTCCCTCGCTGAGAGAATCTGGTGAGCAGGATCAGAGTCAGGAAAACGAGCCACATGTCCATACAGCCGCAACTGACGCTCACGGACTATGCAGGTAACAAATCTCATCCGAGTCTCTCTCAGCAACCGCTCGTTGGACACAAAATCCGACCAGCGATAGCCAAGGATTCCCCGAAGAGACCTGGTACCAAAGGAATTAAGTCTCCGTCTCAGATCCTTGGTCAGAGTCCAAGTCTCGCACCCATAGAGCAAGACTGGAAGTATCAAGGACCTGAAGACTCGGACTTTCGTCCTCCCGCACAGGTACCGGCAGCGCCACACCCCATGATCCAGTGAATCCATGACTCCCCAGGCCCGACCCAGACGTCTATTGACCTCTGACTCGCAGCCAGCAGAGACATGAATATCACTGCCAAGGTAAGTGAATCTCTCCACGACCTCAACATCCTCACCACAAACAGACACAGACAGGACAGCAGCATCCATGATGTCACCGAAAGCCTGGATCTTAGTTTTGACCCAAGAAATCCGTAATCCCAATGGCTCCTACTCGTCATTCAGCACCTCGAGGGCCCCCAAGAGGATGTCTAAAGTCTCCGCAAAGATGACTGCATCATCTGCAAAGTCAAGGTCCGAGATCTTGACATTCCAAAATGATGCACCGCAACTTGATCTCTCCGACATCCTCCCTAGAATCCAGTCCATACAAGTGCTGAAAAGTGTGGGGGCAAGTACACATCCCTGACGAACTCCAGTAACAACTGGAAATAAGTCAGAGATGGTACCACCACACTTCACAGCACTCTCAGCACCAGAGTAGAGTTCAGACATCAGATCGATCAGTTTTGGTGGCACCCCACGAAGACCAAGAATCCTCCAGAGGACATCCCGATTCACTGAATCGAACGCTTTATAGAGATCAATATAGGCTGCAAGCAGCCCCTGCCGAAACTCTCGTCTGCGTTCGGTGAGGACACGAAGTGCAAGGATACGGTCAATCGTTGACCTCTTTGGTGTAAAGCCTGACTGCTCCGGACGCTGGTGCTCAAGCAGATGGTGGCGAACCCTATCGAGAATTATCCGAGCAAAGACCTTGCCCGGCACTGAGAGCAGCGTCACCCCTCTGTAGTTGTTGCAGTCTTGGCGATCACCCTTCCCTTTCCAGAGAGGGACAACAAGGCCCCTCTTCCAGTCAGTTGGGATGATGCCTGTGTTCCAGACAGAGCACAAAACTGCATGCAACGACACGAGTGCAGCATTTCCACCAGCCTTGAGAAGTTCGGCATGGATGCCACAGATCCCTGGAGCTTTGCCCCGTTTCAACTGGTCCACCGCAGCCCGTGTTTCCACAAGCGAAGGTGGACCACAGTTGATTTGAGGGTCAGCAACAGGGATTGTAACACCCTTGACGTCCAACTCGACAGCTGGGGGATCAGCCTGGTACAACCGCTCAAAGTAACCGGCCCAGCGGGCCTTCACTTCAGACTCCTCTGTCAAGAGCCTACCACTCTCTGCTCTAACTGTAGTCCTCCGAGGGATGGGCTTGGATGAACGTAATGCGCGAATTCCCCTGTAAGCGGGACGAGAATCACCTGTCCGCAGGTGATGCTCTACCCCCTCACAGATTCCTCGCACATAGGCTTCCTTGTCCACCCTCAGTGCACGTACAGTTTTACGCCTCAGCTCCCTGAACAGCTCAGCTCTGCCATTCAGCCTGGCCCTGCGACTCTGGTCAATGGTTGGACCAACCAACCAATTCCAACCAGCAATGGTTGGACGTCCTAAATGTCAAACGATGACCCTTTCCCTTGACATATATTGAGTATTTGACAATTTGGCATCCTGCTGTACTTGCTAAGCTCACCAGCTTTGGCATAGAAGACCGACTTTGTACTTTGATTTCTGACTTCCTTCATTTGTGCAGTTAATAAGTTGCTATCAATGGAACCCTCTCCTCTCTTCTGCCAGTGGAGGCTGGAGGACCAACCCCAAGGCAGTTTGTTCAGCCTGGTCTTGTTCTTTATCGATATAAATCATCTCTCCTGATGCTCTACAAAAGCCTTTTCTTTTGCAAGTTACTGTTACCTTCCATACACCCTTTCCTTTTCCTTTTTGTTCATTCCCTTGCTCATGCCAAACTGTTTCCCCTATGCCCCACCATCAGTTCAATGTATGTTTTTACCCTATCTCAATGAGCAATGCCACCTTTCCTGTTGATATGTGATCACTATGTCTGGTCTCATGACCTTGTTTTCAATGTTCACACTTCATGGGACGGTCAGGTCCTTATATCATCTTTTTCAAAGATTCCCTTGGTTTGTGCTTCGATAACTTTTGTATCGCTGAGATATTGAAGTATTTGCAAATATGCCTGTGTATATTTGCAAAATATTTGCAAATATGCCTCCATGCATCACAATGCCTCTGTTTATACAGTTGTTCTCACACAAGTTTTTAGTATGTCAAGAAAAGGTGACCTACTCTTTGTGATAGGCACTGAAGGATTTTTGATGTTCATCAACAGCAACCAATGCAAGCAGACAACTCACCAGCTCAAGATCCAACTCATCAGCTCAATGCAGGCAGGGCTTTGCATCAATGAGTGGGTCATCTGATGGATAATCCACTCATTGATGCCAGGCCCGACCTGTGAGGCACTAGGGTGGTGGCTTATAGTCATGTCGGGAATAGAAATGAGACGAGTTAACGAAAAGGTAATTATGCTATCAATTAAACCTAACCTAAAAACTCAAAATGATGAAAGTAGTGATGAAACAATTCTTCATATTGATCATTTCCTCGTGCAGATAGTAGCATCCTCCATCCAGAGTCCTACTATGCATTTGTATTTTCTTCCTATCAAGTACTTCTGTTTCTTTTGCTTCATATGCTCGTGAAATAACCTTGACATTGGCCTTTTAATATGTGGCTAGCCAATAACCTTCCAATGTGTTTTTCTTCTGTAATTTTTACCTTCAGATTCAGCTTACAAACTGTGGATAGTACTGGCCGTCGATCTGAGCCCTCAAACCTGCACATGCGTACACCCTGCAAGGTTGTGGATGACATCAAAGGAGAAGGTAAGATGAAGCCTTTGTTACTCCATGTATGCGAAGTGAAAAGTGTGGTTAAGCAATTGGTTCACTTCTGTCTGTCCATCCGTTTGTCCGTCCATCTACAAACGTCAGTTTATGATCGAGGAATAACTTCATTTCAAATATATATATATATATATATATATATATATATATATATATATATATATATATATATATATATATATATATATATAGTATAAAATGTGGGTGATTTGGGATTACACACTTTTAAAAAGAAGAAAGGTGCATCCAACCAAAAGGTAACTAGATCTGCTCCACTAATTTAAATAATAGGCAAGAGCAGACCCAGTCTCGGGCTATAAGCAAGAGCAGACCCAATCTCGGGTGATGTTTCACCCGCTTCCAAGCGAGCTTCCTCAGGCCAATAGACCATGAGTCTTGGCACATGTCGGCTTTTATTCCCGAGGCGACCATTCATTTCCGATCATGTGCTTGTCATTTTGAGGAGTGTTTTTATTTTGTCAAACCTTCAGCAATAAATGTCAAATCGTATCATCGATGGCATGCTATGCTCTTTTTATTACCTACCAGTTAGCTGGTGTTGTATGTGTGGGGTGAGTGGGTGTTTGTGTATTTGTTGGTGTTTTTGTGCTTCCATGCACGGACATGACTCGATCCGTGTCCGTGTCCGGGTTGGATACTGAAAACCATTTAAATTACTTTGCCAATTATTTAATTCAATGCCAAGTCCTCCTTCATCACAAAGTTACAGTAACAGTTCATTCAGATGAATCTAGGATTTCAAAAGCCAGTGTGATATCTGAAATGAACCTTTTATCATTTAACCCACAGTAACTTGCATATCTCTCGCTCTCTCACAGTAAGTTCTCCTACAATGTCGTTAATGTGTCCCTAAAAAGTGCGACATTGCAGGAAACAAAATTGTTGGAAATAACAATTAATATGTCCATCCATCCATCCATCCATCGGGATCATACTCTGTGCAGAGCGTTGGTGCTGCCTAAGCAGCCTCCTTGGCTATTGCACACAATCCTGGACGGGTCACCACTCCGACACAGGATACCAGCAAGTTGGCACTCATTTTGCCAACCTCAGAAGAATGACAGGCAGAGTCAACCCCACCTGGTATTAATTCAACGGTGGGGGGGGATTTGAATTCAGGATCCAAGGATCCCAAGCCCAACACCCAAACCATTAAGCCAATATTTAATATGTCCCAAGTCGTTTTTGCACTAAAATCACCTTTAATGAGTCCAAATAAGCATATTTTTATACATTTACATTTGACAACATCCTAACCGTAAAATAAAATACCGAATAAATAAATGCATTATATGAAATAAAAAGAGCAATTAGAGATGGTCGAGCTGTGCCAGGACTCATTTTGTGTGGCAAATAAATGGAAGGATACATGTACTAAATGAAAGATCATTGATTGCAAATGAAAGATCTAAATTCTAAATGTTCTTGCTGTAAAGGTGAAATAAAAAGTTTAAGGGCTGAAAAGGTTTAAATGTGTCTGAAGGGTCAAAATGGTCTAAAGGGTGCAATTTAAGGTCTAAAGGATCGGAATTGTCTGAAGTGGTCTAACGGGTCTTGAAGGCTCTAACGGTCAAAGAGTTATTAAGGGTATTAAAAGGTCTGAAAGGTGTGAAGTTCAAAAGGTTTAAAAGGGCCTAAAGGGAAGAGGGGAGTCTTCGGGGTCTTGGGGATTTTAAAGAGTCGAACAGGATATAGGGGTTATAAAGGGTCAAACAAGGTCCATAGTCTTAGGGGTCTAAGGACGTCTAATGAAGTCTACTCGGGTCTTAGGGTTCCAGAGGGTTTAACAGTGTCTTTTGGGTCTTTGAGGGTATGAGGATTTAAAACAGTCTAATGAGGTCTATAGAGTATTAGTGGTCTAAGGGTTCTCATGGGCTACATAGGTTCTCTAGCATATACAGGGTCTTGAGGGTCTTTGGGTTCTAAAGGGACTTGAGGATGTTAGGGGTCTTAAGAATCTTAAAAGGTATTCGGGTTCAAAAGGTACATTCCAATAGTACATAATTAATAGACATATGGTCACATAGGTTTGTGTCCCTGTGTGTCGTAAGAGGCGACCAGGGTTGCGTCAGGAAGGGCATCCGGCGTAAAAACCTATGCCAAATCAGTATGCGGACAACAAAACGAATTTCCATACCGGATCGGTCGAGGCCCGGGTTACCAAAGACCGCCACCGGTACCGGTGGTCAGCAGGGTACCAGTGGAAATTGTGCTACTGCTGGGCGAAGGAGGAGAAGGAGACGGGGAAGGCGAGTCCGGAGGCAGTGGGAGAGGGGGAAGGGTAGAAGTGTGGAGGTGAGAGTTGGAACTCTGATTGTTGGGACGATGACTGGCAAAGGGCGAGAGTTGGCTGATATGATGGAGAGAAGAAAGGTGGACATACTGTGTGTACAAGAGACCAAGTGGATGGGGAGTAAGGCGAGGAGCATTGGAGGTGGTTTCAAACTGTTCTACCATGGTGTGGATGGGAGGAGAAATGGTGTCGGGATAATCCTGAAGGAAGATCATGTCAAGAGGGTATTGGAGGTGAGGAGGGTGTCTGACCGAGTGATGATTGTGAAGTTGGAAATTGAAGGGGTGATGATGAATGTCATCAGTGCATATGCCCCACATATGGGGTGTGAGATGGAATATAAAGAAGATTTCTGGAGTGAGTTAGATGAAGTGGTGGAGAGTGTATCCAAGGATGAAAGAGTGGTGATTGGAGCAGATTTCAATGGACATGTTGGGGAAGGGAATAAAGAGGATGAGGAGGTGATGGGGAGGTACGGTCTCAACAAGAGAAATGTGGAAGGGCAAATGGTGGTAGAGTTTGCAAAAAGAATGGAAATGGCAGTGGTAAACACGTATTTCAAGAAGAAGGAGGAACACAGGGTGACATACAAGAGTGGAGGAAAGTGCACACAGGTGGATTACATCTTAAGTAGGAGATGCAACCTGAAAGAGATTAGTGACTGTAAGGTTGTGGCAGGGGAGAGTGTAGCTCGACAGCATCGATTAGTGGTCTGTAGGATGACTTTAGAGGTGAGGTTGAGGAAGAGAGTGAGGGCTGAACCAAGGACCAGATGGTGGAAGCTGAAGGAGGAAGACTGTTGCATGAAATTTAGGGAGGAGGTGAGACAGGCGTTGGATGGTGGTAAAGATGGGTGGGATGATTGGGCAACGACAGCAGAAGTTGTGAGGGAGATAGCTAGGAAGGTACTTGGTGTGACATCTGGACAGAGGAAGGAAGATAAGGAGACTTGGTGGTGGAATGAGGAAGTACAGGAAAGTATAAGGAAGAAGGGGTTGGCGAAAAAGAAGTGGGATAGTCAGAGAGATGAAGAAAGTCGGCAGGAGTACAAGGAGTGGCGTCGAAAAGCAAAAAGAGAGGTGGCAAAGGCCAAGGAAAAGGCATATGACGAGCTGTATGAGAAGTTGGATACAAAAGAAGGGGAAAAGGATTTATACCGATTGGCAAGACAGAGGGACCGAGCTGGGAAGGATGTGCTGCAGGTTAGGGTGATGAAGGACGCAAATGGGAATGTGCTGACGAGCGAGGAGAGTGTGTTGAGAAGGTGGATGGAGTACTTTGAGGAGCTGATGAATGAAGAAAATGAGAGAGAGAAGGTTGGAAGAGGTGGAAATAGTGAATCTGGAAGTGGGGTGGATCAGTAAGGATGAAGTGAGGACTGCTATGAAGAAGATGAAAAGTGGAAAGGCGGTTGGCCCAGATGGTATACCAGTGGAGGCATGGAAGTGCTTAGGAGAGATGGCAGTGGGGTTGTTAACCAGATTGTTTAATAAAGTCTTGGAAAGTGAGAGGATGCCGGAGGAGTGGTGATTAAGTGTACTGGTTCCGATTTTCAAGAATAAGGGTGATGTGCAGAGCTGTGGAAATTACAGAGGGATAAAGTTGTTAAGCCACACCATGAAGTTGTGGGAAAGAGTAGTGGAAGTGCGGTTGAGAGGAGAGGTGATGCTATGTGAGCAGCAATATGGATTTATGCCAGGGAAGAGCACCACTGACGCGATGTGTGCTGTGCGAATGTTGATGCAGAAGTATAGGGAAGGCCAGAAGGAGTTACATTGTGTGTGTGTGGATTTAGAGAAAGCTGCTGAGAGGGTGCCAAGAGAGGAGTTGTGGTATTGTATGAGGAAGTCGGGAGTGTTGGAGAAGTATGTGAGGATCGTGCAGGATATGTATGAGGACAGTGTGACAGCGGTGAGGTGTGCGGTAGGAATGACGGACCGGTTTAAGGTTAAAGTGGGATTGCACCAAGGATCGACTCTGAGCCCTTTCCTGTTTGCAATGGTGATGGACAGGTTGACGGACGAGATCAGACTGAGTTCCCATGGACCATGATGTTCTCGGATGACATCATGATCTGTACGGAGAGTAGGGAGCAGGCTGAATCGAGCCTTGAGAGGTGGAGGTACGCACTGGGGCGAAGGGGTATGTCAGTCAGTAGGAGTAAGACGGAGTACATGTGCGTAAATGAGAGGGAGTGGTGGTATGGTGCAGTTGCAAGGAGTTGAGGTGGGGAAGGTGGATTGGTTTAAATACTTGGGATCAACTGTCCAAAGTAACGGAGAGTGTGGGAGAGAAGTGAAAAAGAGAGTGCAGGCAGGATGGAGTGGGTGGAGAAGAGTTGCAGGAGTGATTTGTGACAGAAGGGTAGCTGAAAGAGTGAAGGGGAAAGTATATAAGACGGTAGTGAGACCAGCTATGTTGTATGGTTTGGAGGCGGTGGCGCTAACAAAAAGACAGGAAGGAGAGCTGGAGGTGGCAGAGTTAAAGATGCTGCGATTCTCGTTGGGAGTGACGAGGATGGACAGGATAAGAAATGAGTGTATTAGAGGGACAGCGCAGGTAGGACGGTTTGGAGACAAAGTGAGAGAGGCGAGATTGAGATGGTTTGGACATGTGCACAGGAGGGAAACGGAGTATATCGGGAGAAGGATGTTGAAGATGGAGCCGCCAGGCAGGAGGAGAAGAGGAAGGCCAAAGAAGAGGTTCATGGATGCGGTGAGGGCGGACATGCGGGTGGTTGGAGTGTCAATGGAAGATGTGGAGGATAGAGCGAAATGGAGACAGTTGGTCCGCTGTGGCGACCCCTAACGGGAGCAAGCCGAAAGAGGAAGAAGAAGATGGTCACATAGGTTTGTGGCTGGACATGTACAGATACACTTGTTCCATTATATTTAGATTATTATCATTAACATTATCATTGTTATGATTACGACCAGAGTACCCGCTCCATTGGCGATCTTGTTCCAAGCATGCAACAGTTCTTCTGATGCACAACTTTATTTGAGCGGTGTATTGGCAACTGACAGCTCTGTGTAGGCAAAAAAAAAATAACCCACGAAGTTATGTGCATGAAATAAAAACATACCTACTGCTTATAATTCAAAACACCTCCCTGCACTGGAAAATGTGAGGACAGGAATACTGTCTTGTAAACACCCCTACCCATTAATTGGGGTCATGCTGATCTTACGTCGTGAATCTGGATGGAATCGGCCCACAACTGAAGGAGCGACAAACACACAAACACCGGTTCGTGAATTATTTTGAGGATGAGGCAAGAAAAGGGGAAGTGACTGTCAATTTAATGTTCCATTTTTATTTACATTTAACATTGTTAAGAACAAACAGGAACAACGCAGGCATGATAGGCCGAATGGCCTTCTCATGCACCAAAGCTCCCTGTGTATGTTTGTGTAACGTTGTTAAGAACAAGAAGGATTGGGGAGAGGAGATAGTTGGGGGTGAGTGTGTATGGAATTGGAAGAGGGATATTGAGATGTTAGGAAGGGGGAGTGGGGGGATTGAGGACTTGGGTTTGGAAGGGGGATTGAGTACTTGGAGTTTGGGGCAGTTGTGGACTTGAAGAAGAAAGGGGAGGGGATGACAGAGTGGGCTTGGGGTAGGGGAGAGAGTTGGAATTGAGGGGTTTGAGGCTTTTGATTGGGGGGTGGGGCATTTGAGGACATTGGGTTGGGAGGGGGTTTGAGGATTTGAAGAAAAGGGGGCACAGAGTTTGGGTGTGGTGGTAGGGGGGAGGGGCAGAGAGAGGTCAGAGTTGGGAGAGGGGTTAAGGACATGGGATTGTGTGTGGATGTGGGGTACCTGAAGTCACAATTTACATGATGCAGAATTTACATGGGCCCAAGATAGTCATGTTGTGTCTTTTGGGTCCGTTGGGTCATTGTCAGGTCGGGCCAGATTAGATCGGTGACTTACTATAGGTATCATGTAAACCTGTACTAACCTGCTCCATGGTCGGGTTGTCGGCGACGAAACAATTCTCCCCCACCAGGTTTTTTTGGTGTGGAGAGTATTTGGATATGGACACCCAGCAGGATTAAAAACAAAACCTGTCAAAGGGCGGAGGAGCTCCTTGTGAGCCAACGGCCATCCATATCTAGTGCCCAACTGTGTCTGTGGACGTCCTCCTGCAGTTGGGTTACTTCTTATTAGGACGTTGGTCACAGGATTTGCACTCCGGCCACCGTAAAACCCTTCATTCCGCAAAACACAAAAACGCAAAAAAATCTGAAAACCCGTCGTCTTCTGTGCAGCTTCCCTTCGCAGGGCAGCTCACCAGATGACAGCATTGGGGCAAAGCCTTCGGGACCCCCAATCTTAGATGAGCGGAGGGAAACCACGGAGTAACATTCCCGGGTCAGATTGCGGGAGAGTGTGTCGGAGTGCTGCTGAGGTGTCGTCCACCAGACGGCGGTCTCCTTGGGTTAACCTGAGGCGGTCCCTTCGGGTGGGTGCCTGGAATGTCCTATCCTTAAGAGAGGATGATCACCTGTCTCTGTTATCATCTGAGCTCAAGCGTTTGGACATCGGTATTGCAGCTCTCTCTGAGGTTCGGAGACCGGATTGCGGCCAGACCATGGCGGGTGGTTACACCTACTATTGGTCTGGTCGCTCTGATGGTTACCATACCCAAGGAATTGCTGTAGCTGTGTCCAATAAGCTGACTCCAATGATAATTGAGGTAACACCGGTCAACGAGCATATTATGAGACTAAGGATTCGTCACTCCTTTGGTGTCATTTCCCTGGTCTCTGTTTTTGCTCCGACTGAGGCGAGTGATCTCACCGTGAAGGATGCATTCTACTCCACGCTCGAGTCTGTGGTTGATCAGTGCCCCAGACGAGATACACTTCTAGTCTTTGGGGATTTCAATGCATCGACTGGAACTGATAGGGATGGTTATGAGATGTGTGTTGGTCTCCATGGGTCAGGAACTATGAACCAGAATAGCACTAAGTTCCTTGACTTTGCAAGAAATCGTGGACTTAGGGTGGCTGGTTCATGGTTTCAGCGCCCACAAGCACATCGCTGGACTTGGTATTCCAATGTTGGCGGTGTGGCAAAGGAGATTGACCATGTTTTCGTTGATGATCGCTGGAGGATGATCCAGAACTGCAGGGTCTACCGGAGTGCTCAATTCCTCAATGCTGACCACCGGCTTGTTGTAGCAACTCTGAAGTTGCACCTTAAATCCAGGAGAATGGTACCATCCCAGCATATGCTGGATGTTGCCAAGCTCAAGTATGAGAGGGTAGCTGAGGAATTTGCGAACAGGCTGAGTGGAGATTCGAGGGGTCTGGGTGCTTTGGGAGGTCCTGAAGAGTTGTGGAGTGCCTTCAAGACCACCATCCTTGATGTTGCGGGTGGATGTCTTGGAACTCACCGTAGGGCAAAGAAGAATTTTGTCTCTCAAGGGACACGGGATACCATTGACCAGAGTCGCAGGGCCAGGCTGAATGGCAGAGCTGAGCTGTTCAGGGAGCTGAGGCGTAAAACTGTACGTGCACTGAGGGTGGACAAGGAGGCCTATGTGTGAAGAATCTGTGAGGGTGTAGAGCATCACATGTAGTCAAGGGATTCTCATCCTGCTTACAGGGCAATTCGCGCATTGCATTCATCCAAGCCCATCCCTCGGTGTACTGCAGTTAGAGCAGAAGGTGGTAGGCTCTTGACAGAGGAGTCCGAAGTGAAGGCCCGCTGGGCCGGTTGCTTTGAGCGGTTGTACCAGGCTGATCCACCAGCTGTCGAGTTGGACGTCAGGGGTGTTACAATCCCTGTTACTGACCCTCCAATCAACTGTGGTCCACCTTCGCTTGTGGAAATACAGGCTGCGGTGAACCGGATGAAATGGGGTAAAGCTCCAGGGATCTTTGGCATCCATGCTGAACTTCTCAAGGCTGGTGGAAATGCTGCAATCGTGTCATTGCATGCAGTTCTGTGCTCTGCTTGGAACACAGGCATCATCCCAACTGACTGGAAGAGGGGCCTTGTTGTCCCTCTCTGGAAAGGGAAGGGTGATCGCCAAGACTGCAACAACTACCGAGGGGTGACGCTGCTCTCAGTGCCGGGCAAGGTCTTTGCTCGGATAATTCTTGATAGGGTTCGCCACCATCTGCTTGAGCAGCAGCGTCCAGAGCAGTCAGGCTTTACACCAAAGAGGTCAACGATTGACCGTATCCTTGCTCTTCGGGTCCTCACCGCACGCAGACGAGACTTTCGGCAACTGCTGCTTGCAGCCGATGTTGATCTCTGTAAAGCGTTCGATTCGGTGAATCCAGATGCCCTCTGGAGGATTCTTGCAGGCCTTGCATTTTCAAAATCGGATGGGGCTGATAAATAGGCCTCATCATGCTGGGTGAGGGGGCTGATTTTTGCCCATGGGGCTGATTTTAAAATTGCTTCAAAATCTTGTGAATTCGTTTTTGTAAATTGTTTTAACATGTGGTCCAAATTTACCAATGTCGTACAAACTGAACTGCCAAAGAATCTGAATAAACTGAGCATAATCCTAACTAATTTCAAAATGTACCTTAAATGGCCCTTCTTGGGGCCAAACACAAAGTTCTGAGGAACAGAACTTTCTGCTCAAGCACAGTACTTTCCCACAATCCTTTTCATTAAAAAGTATTAGAACTAAGTTGTCTTTGTTGGTGTGGATTATTACCTGTAATGACAAATGTTCTGACAATTTGTATGAATGATGTGCCGGTACAATACATTACACGTATGCCATTGAACTGGAACCATTCAAGTATTACTTACACAAGTCCAACCCATTTCTCCCCCTGGACTAGCCCACTGTGTTCAACATATACATGGGGATAAATCTTGACTTTTCACTGCCATTACCTTGTCATGGAGGTTGTACTTGAATGTCCACACCTGGATCCACCAGTAACATAGTAATAATGTCAAAAGATTTATTCTCGTCACAAATTTTAAACTTTATTCACTGCAAAACTGAATGACCAAAAATAAAATCTGAACAGTCGCAAATTTAATGAGTTTATTGATGCATTTCTGTCTCAACAAAACTAATTTATCTGCAAGTATCTCTCTCTCCAGTCCAATCACATAACAGATACATGTGTTCAGTACATTCTGCCAAATACTAATTAACTTTAGTAGGTTTAGTATTGATGTAAATCTTCAGGCAGAAACCCCCAAAAGTCACTATCATCAGACTCATCAGATAATTGTGAAAGAGATTCATCCCCTGAGCTACCTGAAGATAAGTCCAACATGACAGTATTCTCATCATCTGTGGAGATGGCTTCAACCATGTCATTGTCCGTTTCTGGCGTCCAAAAGGAGACCAATGGTGTTGAACAAAGGTGTTTTGTTTTGCCATACAGGTAATCTTAGGTTGTTTTTTTTCTTGTTTTTTTTTTAAAAAAACTTTTTTTTCACAGCTTTAATTTGATGGTGCCGATAAAAAGACGCCTGAAAATCGACCACCGGGTCGATCACGAGGGCGAGGCCGATCGGCCCCGTCAAAATGCAAGCCATGTTCTTGGTCTTCGTGGGGTGCCACCAAAACTGATCTATCTGATGTCTGAACTCTTTTCTAGTACTGAGAGTGCTGTGAGATGTGGTGGTACCATCTCTGACTTATTTCCAGTTGTTACTGGAGTTCGTCAGGGGTGTGTACTGGCCCCCACACTTTTTAGCACTTGTATGGACTGGATTATAGGGAGGACGTCAGAGAGATCAAGCTGTGGTGCATCGTTTGGGAATGTCAAGATCTCTGACCTTTATTTTGCAGATGATGCAGTCATCTTTGCGGAGACATTAGATATCCTTTTGGGGGTCCTCCAGGTGCTGGATGAGGAGTCGGAGCCGCTGGGATTACGGGTTTCTTGGGTCAAAACTAAGATCCAGGCTTTCAATGACATCTTGGATGCTGCTGTCCTGTCTGTGCCTGTTTGTGGTGAGGATGTTGAGGTCGTGGAGAGATTCACTTACCTTGGCAGTGATATTCATGTCTTTGCCAGCTGTGAGTCAGAGGTCAATCGATGTCTGGGTCGGGCCTGGGGAGTCATGGATTCACTGGATAATGGGGTATGGCACTGCCGGTACCTGCGCGGGAGGACGAAAGTCCGAGTCTTCAGGTCCTTGGTGCTTCCAGTCTTGCTCTATGGATGCGAGACTTGGACTCTGACCAAGCATCTGAGACTGAGACTTAATTCCTTTGGTACCAGGTCTTTTCGGAGAATCCTTGGCTATCGCTGGTTGGACTTTGTGTCCAACGAGCGGTTGCTGATAGAGACTCAAATGAGATTTGTTACCTGCATAGTCCGTGTCAGCTGCGGCTGTATGGACATGTGGCTCGTTTTCCTGACGCTGATCCTGCTCACCAGATTCTCTCAGCGAGGGAGTCTCGTGAGTGGAGGAGGCCAATGGGCCGACCACGTGCCTCGTGGTTGCAGCAGATTGATCGGCATCTCAAGGAGATGGGGATAGGCCAGGCATCTTCCTGGGGGATGGCCAGACGGAGGCCAGGTGGAAGGTGGACGCAGCGACGTGCTGCTCTGGCACATGCTCCCATACCTGAGCTGGGGCATTTGGGTCCTCAAGGTATTTTGGGTCCTCTGGATATTTTGGGTGTTTGGGGTCCCCAGAGTCTTTTGGGTCCTCGGGATCATTTAAGTCCTTAGGGTCGTTTGTGTCCTTGGGGTCCTCGGAGGGGGTGTGGTGGGGGGGGGGGTCTTTTGTGTCCTCTGAGCACTGCAGGTTAAGTATTTCAGGTTACAATTGTGGATGACGTCAGGACAGCTGTCCAACCAATGGGTGAAGTGCGGACATACATACATAATCACATACACTGCTGCATTATATATACAGGGTGGCCTGAAAGTAACTTTACCCTTCCCAGTGAAGCATTGTTCATATATATATATATATATATATATATATATATATATATATATATATATATATATATATATATATATATATATATATATATATATATATATATATATATATATATATATATATATATATATATATATATATATATATATATATATATATATATATATATATATATATATATATATATATATATATATATATATATATATATATATATATATATATATATATATATATATATATATATATATATATATATCTTCTTCTTCTTCTCTCGGCTGCTCCCGTTAGGGGTCGCCACAGCGGATCATCCATTATGATCCGCATAGTGATTTGGCACATGTTTTACGCCGGATGCCCTTCCTGACGCAACCCTGGTCGCCTCTTATGACACAGGGATATGGTACACCTATTTTAACCGGGGTATACACCGGCCCAGTATACTGGTACTCATTTCGCCGACCTCTGAAGGATGACAGGCTGAGTCAACCCCCTGGTGTATTAATTCAGTGGCTCAACGGGGCTTGAACTCAGGACCTCTTGGATCCCAAGCCGCTGCCCTAACCACTGCGCCAACACCAGGCTCATATATATATATATATATATATATATATATATATATATATATATATATATATATATATATATATATATATATATATATATATATATATATATATATATATATATATATATATATATATATATATATATATATATATATATATATATATATATATATATATATATATATATATATATATATATATATATATATATATATATATATATATATATATATATATATATATATATATATATATATATATATATATATATATATATATATATATATATATATATATATATATATATATATATATATATATATATATATATATATATATATATATATATATATATATATATATATATATATATATATATATATATATATATATATATATATATATATATATATATATATATACATATATATATATATATATATATATACATATATATATATACATATATATATATATATATACATATATATATATATATATATATATATATATATATATATATATATATATATATATATATATATATATATATATATATATATATATGTATATATATATATATATGTATATATATGTATATATATATATATATATATATATGTATGTATGTATATATATGTATATATATATATATATATATATATATACATATACATATATATATACATATACATATATATATATATATATACATATATATATATATACATATATATATATATATACATATATATATATATACATATATATATATATATATATATATATATATACATATATATATATATATATATATATATATATACATATATATATACATATATATATATATATATATATATATATATATATATATATATATATATATATATATATATATACATATATATACATATATATATATATATATATATATATACATATATATATATATATATATATATATATATATATATACATATATATATACATATATATATATATATATATATATATATATATACATATACATATATACATATATATATATATATATATATATATATATATATATATATATATATATATATATATATATATATATATATATATATACATATATATATATATATATATATACATATATATATATATATATATATATACATATACATATATATATATATATATATATATATATATATATATATATATATATATATATATATATATATATATATATATATATATATATATATATATATATATATATATATATATATATATATATATATATATATATATATATATATATACATATATATATATATATATATATATATATATATATATATATATATACATATATATATATATATATATATATATATATATATATATATATATATATATATATATATATATATATATATATATATACATATATATATATATATATATATATATATATATATATATATATATATATATATATATATATATATATATATATATATATATATATATATATATATATATATATATATATATATATATATATATATATATATATACATATATATATATATATCAAAAACGAAAATCCGACGGCGCTCATTTACACTTCCTCACTCATCGGTGGTCTATCGGCGACTGACAGCTTCTGCAGGTGAGAAAATATTCACGCATACGGATTAGGATCGCCTACATACGTGCACCAAACCACGCCTCCCGAGCTTTATTTGTTTTCGCACGATAAATTAAGGTTGGATACTTTTTGAACACACCTCGTATATATAATTACTTGTGTTTATTAATCATTGTGGGGGGTGGGGGGGGAGGTTATATGCCTGGTGTTGGCTTAATGGTTATGATGGTGGGCTTGGGATCCGAGGATCCTGAGTTCAAATCAGACTTGGCTGATTAATTAATACCAGGTGGGGTTGACTCTGCCTGTCATCCTTCTGAGGTTGGCAAAATGTGTGCCAGCTTACTGGTATCCTGCGTTGGAGTGGTGATCTATCCAGGATTGTGTCCAATAGCCAAGGAGACTGCTTCGGCAGCACCAATACTCTGCACAGAGTATGGTCCCGATGGATCGGGGTTTTGTAGCAAACATAACACAACGATATCCATTTTTAAAAATTGATGTATTTCTCCATTAACCACAATATCCAATAACCAGAAATATCGTTTATCTCGAAAACCCGTGGTCCTGACCATTCCGGATAAAAGAGGTTCTACTGTACTCGTTTGCGAGATGTCTGTTTGCAGCTTAATGGAGTATTCTCCATTGTGAGCGAGCCCCTACCCCTACCCCTACCCCCAACCCCCACCTCCTCAACCTCCCTTTATTTTCCTTATTTTTCTACAGCATTTGTTCAGAGGAATTGTCAACTAAGCTGCCAGGTTGACTCAATTAATCTTTTACTATCATATTTTGCTAACTGTTTACTTTGCTATATGTAATACAGTACAAGTGAGAATGAAAAATTCACCATTCTTACTGGATTGTATTGCTGTAGAGACTTCAGACAAGCTGTACAACCTGTTTAATGGATACACAAGTGGAAAAGAACAGCAGCTTGCATACTCCATGCTTTTGGAAACAACCGCTGCTGCTCTTCATCGCATCCGCCACCACTACAATACTCACTACAGCAAGTTTGGGGACTTTAACTGGCGTCTCGAGGATGAACTTGGCCCACGGTATGTCTTCCGTAGCTTCGTTCTCGTGGTTTTACTCACACATCCATCTCTCGTGAATGCTTCCAGCTATTTGCTGTTGCTTAATTATTCCTCCACATCTGCTGCGGTTACTTTGTACAATATTGTGCCTGTTTGCTTGTCTTGATATCCCACACATAAATCTTTCATCCAATATTAAGTTTCATTTCAGACCTGAAAGCTTGGAAAGTACTTATATACTATAATTTATTTTTTCACGTGTTGAGTGTTGATCTATCAGGACTATCAGAGATTTTTTCTTTTTTGCATACATGGTAGGGATCCTCGAGAGGCAGTTCTAAACATTTCTCCACACCCGGTTTATGGTCTGCTTTTTCCCCTGCAGGAAGGCCAGCATCATTTTTCATCAGATGACATCAGTGAGTTCTCATTGTGCCGAGCTACTTGCCGAACCATCTGTGTACACACACACCGTCTCCATCCCGTACCTCGTTTGTCATGAGGGTGCATGGGCACCACATGGGGTTCGTCGCCCAGCTGACCTGCTGCGTGTTTGTGATGAACGGTGGCTCAGTGTGCTGAGGAATTACTACGCAGACAACAGTGAGGGTTGATCTTAAAGAGGATTCAGATGAGTTGTAGTTTGATCAGGAGTCAGTAATTATGGTGAGGGTAATTTTGTCTAGAAAGAGCATGAGGTTAGGAAATAGTTTGTAATAAGAAGAGTATGCTCAAAGATAGCTTGTTAAACTGTGTATGCCGTACGATGCGATATACTATTGTTGTAGAGTGGTGTAACGTCAATATTTGAGATGTGGATTCAAACCACAATTGCATTGACATCTACATGAATTTAATTAGGAGTATATAATGGCGAAACGACTACTGGACTTAACTGGATATGTGCATTTTAATTGCACAAATTGTGTTTATCGTAAATATTGCTATTTATTAAACTGTTAAACATGTTTGCACAAAACCATATCAGATCAAACTACTGAACGTTTATGTTGGTGCAATAACAAGCACGAGATATTTTGTCACTCCTTACGTTTGAACCTGGGGACAAACTGCTAAAATCTATCTGTCTGTTTTCTTTTTCACAACTCCTTACTCTCTGTCTCTGTCTGTCCGAAGCCTGGTGTTGGCTTAGTGGTTAGGGTTGCGGCTTGGGATCCGAGGGTCCTGAGTTGGCCGCTGAATTAAAATACACCAGGAGGTTGACTCAGCCTGTCATCCTTCAGAGGTCGGCAAAATGAGTACCAGTGTACTGGTAAGGGGAACGTGGCATAGGAGGGGAGAGAGAGAGAGAGAGACAGAGACAGAGACAGAGACAGAGACAGAGACAGAGACAGAGACAGAGACAGAGACAGAGACAGAGAGAGAGAGAGAGAGAGAGAGAGAGAGAGAGAGAGAGAGAGAGAGAGAGAGAGAGAGAGAGAGATATATGAATTATTGTAGAAATTTGTCTGTGAAGCTCACTTGGCTGTGCCTGGATGGGTTTCATGGTCGTGGAGCAGCAGCTGAAATCCGAATCCTATCCCGGTTCCTCCTGACAACTTCATCTTTGCTCTTTACTTCTTCGGGTTCCTTCTTGGTCTTCCATTTCATTCATATCGCCTTGTCTGAATGCTCGGGTCCGTTTCACGAGACCATTTTTGAGATGCTTTTCTTCGCTGCTCTCTTGATAGCAAGCTTTTTTTGTGCAAAATGTAAATTGGCCTTTCGGTTAAGCCTCCTGAGTTTGCCATTTAATGTGATCGGTGCTACAAACCCCTAAAGCTCTTTCACAACTGTTGCTTTGTTTTGACTCGCTTTTCCTCTCTTTCCGTAGTGCGTTAATTGTTTACGGACGGGCGAAGTGATGTGGCAAGGTAATCTGTATGTCTTTAAGGTGAATAGTATCAGTGTATGTCTCACTCCTCGTTGAAATAAAAAATAAAAAAGTTTCACATTTGTTTGAGGAAGCATTTATTTGCTTTCAAACATAGTAATGCACAAACTAATACATCATTAAACAAAACGTGTCTGACAAATTCTGTTTTTTCACAACAGCAGAACAACATTCAATTTTTTTCTACAAGAGTGATACGAGGCTTATGGAAGAGCAAGGTTAAATTGACACTGGGATAGCAGGGCAGCAAGTGAGCACAACCAGCAACAGGAAAAGGGTAGAGAGAGTGAGGGAGAGTGTGAGATGGAGAGATTGAAAGAAAACATTAACATGAGCAAGTAAAAGGGTTGGGCTTGGAAGGGTTAATGGGGGTAATAAAGATAATGTGGGGGGGGCTTGATATAGTGGTACCCTGCCTGCTTGAAGCCGTGGAGAGAAGAGTGAGACAGAACATCCTCTGGAGACGGTTCCATTGATGGGAGAAGAGGAATAAAAGATTTGAGATGTGCGATCAGCCTGGATTTTGAACGTTTAACCAGGAATGGGTTACTTGGCTGATTTACCCAGTTACAATTAGCACAAAGTACATAGCCTCAACTCATAACATGTTCACAAAACACACACACACACACACACACAAAAGGCTCTATTTAACTTCTCAAGACACCAATGAAAACTTAAAGCCATTTATGCAACCTTTCTTCTGACAATGGAAATCACAGCCGAGCCACAATAAATAGTTGATGTAATAACCATAAATGATAATGAAGTTACCATTGTATAATACATGAAAGCAATTAAAATGTGTGCACAGATAAATTAGACCACTCTGTACACAAATAAATACATAGCTTTTCATTAACATAAAAGGGCATGTAATTATACAAGAACCCTGCTTTGTAGGACTCACAAGCATCTTTGAGCTTAAAGTGCGAAAGCAGCCAAGAAGCATCATTTTGCAATCCACGAGCATGAGAGCATCGTTTAAAGAGCCATTCTGCATGAGAAGCCAGCTGTTTACTCTCAAGGTCTTTCTCCAATACACAATGTTCACAAATGGAGGGTTCACACACACGGATGCTATAAATGGGATGCGACTTGAAATCTCTGTTTTAAATCATCTTTCTTCACGAAAAATGTAAAACTAAAGCTAAGCTAATTTATCATTAGTTGCATTATTTAAAAAAAAATTCAAAAACTTCCCCCCCCCCCCCCGTTTTTACTTTTTCTACTCAAGCTGTAATAAACATGTTTCGCATTCCTGCTATTTCTTTTGATATGAAGCACAGGAAATCATCTTCACCAAATGGTTCACAAACTTTATCCATTATACAGTGAGGCAGGAATTGATGCCAGGCCTTGCACGCTTTACAATTGTAGTGCCCCATCGTTTTGTCTCAAGTTTACGTATGATGACGGTGATGCGGATACCTACAGGACGTGAAAACGGACATACCGTCTAGGCCAAACGTGGTACGACTGGTAAAGGACTGTATTTCTCTACCACTGCACAGTCTCACGGTTGCTGCCTGTGAAGGATACATTTTATATGTTAATTAACTTCGGTTTTGTGATGAAATGGCCCGTGTCCTTAGATTTGCCCTCATATATCCACTGAAGGTGCGTGAGAAGTCTGTGACAGCAATGGTTTGGAGGAAATGCAGTAAGACTGCTGTTCTCACAAAAATCATTTCATGTGCATGTCTCACTCAAGCGTCATGTTATAAGAAACAACACATGTGCGCCGACAGACAGTCGATGATCCGATTGACTTGCACACTTAATTGTGAACAGCACATATTAGATGGTTTTTCTAAAGGACTGCAACATCATATGAAATGCTCTTATGATCTCTAAGCTGTGAAAAACACTTTGGTAATACCAGACGCTTCATCTCTTGTCATGTCATGTGAAATTAGGCCCTGCGATCATAGCTACCAATCCGTGCAACCTAGTGGAGACCAGATGGAGAATTTTTGATCATGACAGGATAAAACAAGGGAAGTGATCAACTGAGAAAAGGTTGAAATGATGTATGGTATTTAATAAATAAATAAATAAATAAATAAGTAAATGTCATTGTTCAAAGAAAGGGGTTGGATTTGGTAGCAAAAAATATAATGACTGAAATAAAGTAGACAGTGCGGCACCAATATAAATATTAAACTTATTTTCAACCACGGCCAATGTCACGGCGCCGTGCATGATTCTCTATCGCTGCAGGATCACGACAGGCACAGTCACCTTGGAGGTCACATGGTTCTCCAAATGGGATCACCTGTTAAACAATGCCAGAGCGCAAACAACAACACGTTGTAATGAGATAATGTAGTTTGGATCTTGACTTTTGCTTACTCTTTGAAGAACACCCTTTATCTTTAATTGCTTTTTCAATGTACTGTACAGGAAATTTTTTAACACCTAATTATATTTAATGCCATTTGCTGTGAATGAAAATGGACACTCCTCTCTTTATGAAAAATTATGATCACACACACACACACACTAAAATCACAGAGGAATCTTCATTTTGCTCATCGCATTGTTTGAATCACATACATAAAAGAAAACACCTCTGTATTTTTACATGATTCAGTCTTGAAAACTTGGGCCGAAACCAAAATGATGCAAAAAAACACCTTCATTTATTGTACAATTTGCTGATCCCTCTATTTTGGCGGTGTATAAAGGCCACAGACGGCTGTCGTGATAGCTCCTGAAAATAATAAACATAAACTTCATGCCTACCTCCGGGAATCATAATACTAAAAAAATTAAATTATGGAAAAATTATTCTTCAAAAAATTGGGACACCACAGACACCAAGACTAAACACTTAATGTCTCCCTCCGGGATCCATAATAACCCGGGTTTGGTACACATGTAGCAAAAAAATGCGTCCAGCTTGTATGAATCTACAACACATCATGGTGATATACTTGGAGTAAGTCAAATTGCATTGGGCCATGGGCTGACACCTAAGGCCTGAAGCCTGTGACCTATTCTGCTTCACAAAATGGCAGCCATATTTTTTTTTTGAGATTAGACTTGTGGACAGAGTCAGGTGAGCTGTCCAACCAATGAAAAGAGCAAGACACCACAAACACCATGACTAAACACTTCATGCCTCCCTCCACAAATCATAATAATACTCAGAACCAATTTATCAGTTCCATATTTTCACACAAATAACCCACCGCCTGGTAGCCACGCACCTGGGGAAAAAGTGCTCCAGGAAAATTTCAGGCACGTAAGCAGGCTGTTGGTTTTTAAAACCCTGCAGGCTGGTGAATTATCTATCATTAAACAAAATCGTCCATACCATTACAAGTGTCAGGGGTGTGTTCAGTTACCAAATTTATTGTTGAGCGCTCACCAGGTGGCTTAAGCACTCAAGCATGCTCAATTCAAGACCAATGATAAGGAACGGTGGGCTTGGCAAGCGCTAGCTAGCTGCTTGGTAACTGAATGCAACCCTGATATCAGTACAAGTATGGGAAAATATAAAAGTTTAAAGGCCAAATTCAAACTGAAGGTGGGTATATGTATATGGAGACTCTCAATGTCAAACTAGAGATCAGGACAGTCTCTGCACATAGCTTGTACTTTCGATAGTCTGGCATCCCGCATTGTTCTCCAAACTCTCTGCTAATGGCTTCCAAGGCCAACTCCACACAAGGCTTACTGAGTTCCTCCACTCTCATAGCCAACATGTGGCACTCGACGGAATCCTTTCATCTCCTCTCCCTGTCATAGCTGGAGTTCCCCAAAGCAGTGTTCTGAGACCAGTCCAATTCCTCATCTTCATTAATGATCTCTTTTACTCTGGAAAATGCTCTTTATCTATTTGCTGATGACTCCACACTCTGCTGACATCCCTGATCCTTCAGAAAAGCAGGCTGCAACCTCTTCCCTCTCTTCAGATGTTGACAAAAATCACAAGTTGAACACTTAGAATATGTCTTTTAATGCTGACAAATTTCAACGTTGGCTTACAAAGCCAGTCACCAACTGGGCATCCTCCATCATACAAAGTTCTTCCTTGGCACAGCTGAACTACAGCTGAACTACAACCACCTACAATGCCTCTTTCTGCAGCGTAATGGAGTACGGCTATTCCCTCTGGGCTGGCTACCCTGCCTCACATCTTGTTCAGCTTGATTCCGTGGAAACCAAGATCTTCAAGATCATTGGAATATCCCACCTACCACACTGAAGCTGAGTCTATGGGCCTATCACTTTCACATAGCAGATAGGTTGGTGGTCTCTCTGTCTTCTACCAGCTCCTTCCTTTCTGGTCTTGCACCCTCTTCTCTTTCTGTGCTTTGTCCTCCCAGGTTTCTGCAGGGCACACATGGCCCACCATCAACCCCCTCATGGTAAAACTACCTAAATCCACGATCACTGCTCACCTCCACTCATTTCTTCCTCTTCCCCCCCCCCCCCACATGTGGAACCAACTGCGACATTATCTTCAATCTCATTCTTCCCTCAAGATCTTCAAGATAGCTGTTCATCACCATCTCAGATCTTCCCAATCCAAAACCATGATATTTTCTACCCTCGTTAACTCCCCCGACCCCAAGCCCTTGTCCTTTCAAATTTCCAGCTTTCCCTCCTGAGAGTTTCCTTCTGCATCTATCCATTCCACCCTGTGTGTGCATCCTTCCCTGCCCCCAATTTCCTCCCACACCCATTGTTTGTCCAAGTCTCCCTCTGTCTTGTCCTTTAACTCCACCGTTGATGCCCCCCCCCTCTCTCTCCCCCATCCCTCTCTACTGTTCCTTTTGTCCTGTTATGGCCTGATCCATTCAGTGTACTCGCTCTTCCATGAGCCTTGACTCTGGATACAAAATAACACAAACTAACTGCAACATTCATTAATGAATGACAGAATGCACTCAAAATGCTCCGATGATCTTTCCCCATTCACCTTATTTTTTATAAAAACCTGAAAATCATTGTAGCAATCTCAATCTACTTGACCTCACTGTAATGCTGATGGGAGATATGTACAGTATTTTTCAAGGCCTCACCTCTTTGGATTTGGCAGTGGATGCACAGCAGTCGCCACGGTCATACTCACAGTATGCTCGATTGTTCTTGGGGTCACACCATCCATCCCCTTTGAACAAGTCCTATCACAAATAAAGGAACATCAGTTGTTTGGAATTCGTGTCCGACATGCTTATCTCAACCAGCAAAATCCTACCCTTCCTCCTCAAATGCAATATGTTTGTAATCGTTTTAATTTTCCTTTTCCTTAAGGCCCGGTCACACCTTGACGTTTTAGCCAGCGATGGCAACGTATTAAAATGTATGTAAAACGCTGGCTGACGTTGAACTTTTGATGTTTTTTTTTTAAGATTCGGACGTATTCATAACGAGTTGGTCGTATGCATAACATATTAGTAATGGACACAGAACGTTTCGTTGTGTTATAGATAACTTATCCCAACGAATGCTGAACCTGTTGTCGGCCTTCACAACCTATGCCCAACGATAGTCTAACTTCGGCATAGCGCGTTGCACGCATCGCCGACGATGTCGTGACGTAGCCTATTAAAAGGTTGACGCACAACGATTCGAATCATAACTGCCGTAGAAATGGAAGTGACAACATCGCGGTCACACCTTGGCGATCTTGCCCGCGTATGCCGACCTAAGAAAAATGTGTCTAAAACGTTGGGGCACGTCAAATACGGTATGAGTAAGTTTGGTATGCGCGAGTAGAACGCTAAAGTACGCTATCATACGTCGTAGTAAGTAGAGTACGTCAGGAAATTTTAAACATGTTCAAAATTTTACGACGTACTCGGCGTATGACACACGTTCCGCATGCGATGGGGATAAGTTTAACACACGATATGTGGACGCTTACACACGTCCACAAAGGCTACTTATAAGCTACTCATAAGTCGAAACACGTCGCGGTAATGTCTTTTTTACGCGAAACTTATTTCTAACTTATGTTTGACGTGCTTTGAACCAATTCTTTACGTAGTCCCAACACACATCGACGTATGTAGACGTATTCCAATGACGTCTTCCGGTTGACAAAAAAAAAAAATGAATGTGTTTCTCGCTTACAACTGCCATATGAAGATGTGTTCCCAGCGGTTTTGGGAATTAGTATATAAAAATGCTGCTCATAAAAGGGGAACCCAATAGTGTTTTCGAGTTCCTTTTTGAGTCGATGTCCATGTCAGCAGTAACAGTATCAGTATTAGTATTAGTATTAGTAGTAGTTTGTTCATGTTGGCAGTAGTAGGTGAGTGTGAGAGGGAGGGTGTGGGTTATGATGGATCCTCCCTGCGTCCGCGTGTCCACGGGTAGGTTCATAGGCTGCCACTCAACGATTTAAATGGCTGCATCTCCACTATTGAAAGTAGACGCTTGCGCTCAACAATTGCATTTTTTTTACACTCAACGACTTTTAAACGGTACCACTCAGCCATTTCATTGTTTACAATGAACGATTTAAATTGCTGTCACTCGCCTTTGTTTTTTGACGCTGGGGTTTGGAAATTTGAAGCGTTTCTTCTGAACGTGTTAAAACGCTCAAACTCGACTATTTTAAATAGACGCTGCCGATGGACAATTGGAATCATAGCCAAGCTAGACATCGAAGTGTGAACATCCTCGTCATGCCGAAGAAAAGTTTGAAGAATGCTGCAAATAAGTGTCCTGGCCGTGGCCGTGGACGCTGACGCAAGGACGATCCATTATACCGACGTCTTTCAGCCTATGAGTAACTTAAAAGTAACGTCTGTCGATGTGTGGCAACGATCGCGTAACGTCTGTCGATGTGTGGCAACGATCGCGTAACGTGCCAATAACACGTTAATCATAGGTTAGAAATAAGTTTCGGGAACGCTAAACATTACCTCGGCGTGTCTCAACTTATGATTAACTTACAAGTAGCATGTGTTGACGTCTGTCGACGATCGCAGACCGTGCATACAACTTGTGGCCAGCGTAGCGGAACGTGTGAGTCATACGCCGGCATACGTCGTGAAATTTCAAGCATGAAAAAATTTGAGGACAACCGAAAAGTACA
>NC_140974.1:4546563-4574063 GCF_056783735.1 Eptatretus burgeri
GCTGGCACAAATGAATGCGGAAATGAAAGGCATGAACGAAAAGATGGATGCGAATATGAATGAAGTGAAAACGACGATGGATGCGAATACACAGCAAATGAAAAACGAAATGAAAGGCAATACACAACAAATAAACGAAAAGATGGATACAAAAATAAACGGAATGGAAGCAAACATGAAGGAAGAAATGAAAGAGCTACGGGGTGAGACGCAGAACATGGGCCGAAGCCTGCAGGCGGGCATGAAGGCCGTGACCGGGGAGATAAAAATGGCGACTCCACGTGTGGGAGCAAACGAGCTGGGTGGGGGTGCAACGGCTGACAGGCCCGCGGTGGAGGCGGGTGAAAAAATAATTCGTGGAACGTGTTGGGCGAGGGTCGTGACGATGACCGAAAGGGAAAAATTAAATGGGGAGACCAAAACGTGTGAGACGAGACACGAGGTGACGACAACAGAAATAATAGTTGAGACAAGGGAGGTAAAGGGTGAAGAGTTGGCAGAGACACGGGAGATGGGAACGATAGAGGGAAGACTACACGATGAAGACGGGGTAAGTGACGCGCACGCACACACGGAGGTAGTGGAGGACAATGGGGGTGAGCTCGCGGAGCGTGTTGGGACCCGGTGCGAGCACCTGGATGGCCTCCTCCAGGAACGAGGGGAGGGAGTATGCCCCCTTGAGGCGAGTCACGACCAGGTGAGTTCGGTCGTGCTTTGCGAGGTTGAGGGGACGAGTGCTGTGGACAGGTGCTTGGAGAGCTTGGGGGGTATAGAGGCCCCGGAGACCCTTGTGGGGACACGAATCCCCAGTGTGGTTGTCCCTGTGTGTGTGGTGCAAGGCGTGAGTGCGACCCCGTGTGTGAGTGGTGTGGTGGCGATGGTGCTGGAGTGCGTGCTTCCCAGCACGCCGTGTTTGGATGAGGCACCGTGTGTGGATGAGGAACCGTGTGTGGAAGAGGCCGTGTGTGTGAGTGAAACGGCCAGTATGAGTGAGGAACCGCGGGTGAGTGCCCCCGCGTGTGTGGATGAGGCACCGCGGTTAAGTGCCCCCGCGTGTATGAGTGAGGCACGGTGTGTGGATGAGGCACCGCGGTTGAGTGCCCCCGCGTGTATGAGTGAGGGACGTTGTGTGGAAGAGACCGCGTGTGTGAGTGTCGCCGTGTGTATGAGTGAGGTACCGCGGGTGAGTGCCCCCGCGTGTATGAGTGAGGCACGGTGTGTGGATGAGGCACAGCGGTTGAGTGCCCTCGCGTGTGTGGGCGAGGAACCGCGGGTGAGTGCCCCCGCGCGAGTGAATGGAGCACCACGTGTGAGTAGTATGGTTTGTGTGAGTAGTGAGGCACGCGTGAGTGAACGGCCGTGTGCAAGGTCGCTGTGTGCCAGGGAGACCGTGTGTGTGAGAGAGCGGTATGAGAGGGAGATGTCGGTTGGCATGCGGGAGCACGCAGCCGCGTCTCCCCGTGTGAATGTGATGGTGTGGACTGTGTGCGTCGTGACACGCAGGTATGCGTGTGTGGAATGGAGACGGAGACGGCGACATGGGAGAAACGAAAGCCGAGTAGCGGCTGTAGTTGTTTCGGGGACCGTGCCGGGTTCACCCAGCAGTGAGCACGCGGTTCGTGCTGTGCAACGCACGAGACCGCCACGTGCTCGCTTGCGAGAGTGAAGTCCCGGTCCGGAAACGCACGCGGTGGATTTGCCGATCCCGCGGACGGACAAAGTTTAGGCAGGATTTCGGATTTGGACCGGACGGGTTCTCCACGCGATCGTGTGTGTTAAGCTCCAACGGGCAAAGCACATGTGTTCGCGTGGGGAACCCCTCGAGACGTGGGGCTTGTGTTTTTTTTTTATGCGCACGGTGACGCCATGGCTGCACGTGGGGTTGGAATCCGGCAGGAGGGATATCTCTGCCGGATGGTACCGTCCAAGGAGGGACGAGGAACACGTGCAGCTGCATGACGTCACGGGCAGGTGCAAAGTGCGCGAGCTCTGAGTTGCCGCGCAGGTGCTGCGCATGGGAAAAAAAAAAAAAAGCAAGCCTCACTTTCGGGTGCAAAGGATTCCTGGGCAAGGGGTGGAAGACCCCCTTACCCTGGGCACAGGATGAAAACTAGTTAGGGGGAAGGGTTAGCTTAGTTAGACCGACTTCATGGGGCAGGGGTAAGTCCTCATGGAGTCCGTGGAATGGATTAGTTAGAGGGATTGTAGCGAGATTTAGGTTGGGAAATAAAATGGGATTATTTTGGAGACAGAGACAGACTTGTGGATGTGTAGAGGGGACGTAGTTTAGCTACGTAGGTTAAATGGAACGTGCTGTAGTTTAAGGGACGACGTGGGAGCACGAGTTAGTTAGGGGATGTAGTTAGAAGGATGGCAGAGTTCAGCGGTGTGTGTGTTGAAGAGTTGTGGGTTGTGAGGTGAGTACGTGTACATGCTGAGTGAGTGAGGCCAGCGGGTCTGTGTGTGTGTGGAGTGAATGGGGAATGCATGGTGCGATGAGTGATTGGGGGGAGGAGTGACTCCCGCCCAAGGGACCCCGGGGTCAGAGTAGAGTGAGTTAGCTGGGTTAGTCAAATTGAAAAATGGAGGTCGTTTTGTTGTTGGTGGGAAAGTAGGCTCGAGACCCATTTGGAGGGGTGCAGGAGCCCTGTTGACGGGCTTGGGAGCGTGGCTGCGAAAGGTGAGTATCGCTGAGTGGGTACCCCGGGCACCAGGCTAGTCGGCCGTGGTAGGCCAAGGGCCCATGGGGGGCCGGGATAGAGTAGTGGGCACGGGTGCGCCTGCTTGGTGCGGGGGCCCGGGGCGCCATTAGCCGCGTGGGCAGTGTTGTGGGCACGGGTGACCCTCGGAAAGGGGCCCGGGAGGCCGGCCTGCCACGTGTGCGTTTCAGGGGAGGTGCCATGGGGGGCACTCCCCGGTGTTAGGGAGCTGGTAGGCTCGGAGGCAGTGTAGTGCCCGGGGTGCCATAGCGGGAGATTCGGCAGAGGGTCGTGCCTGCCAAAGGGAGCCACGTGTCCCAGCCAGGAGACCGTGTGAGGGCACGGAGAGAAAATTGGGGGGCGAGGCCCGAAATTGTGAGGACACCAACACAGGCGACGGGAATCTGGGTTGTTAGAACCAATAGCTTAAGCGAGAGGCGCTTGTTGAAAGCCCCGGGGTAGTTTAACTGTTAAATGGTTAGGGTAGATTAGGAGATGTACCCCTCCGCACCATCCATCCCCTCGCTGTCGTTGTGGGCCGCTGGACCCACTTTGGGTTATAGATCGCCGAACTCTGGGGAGGCCATTCTGAGGCTTGAGTTGGGCCTCGACACAGGACGTTAGCTCTCCCTTATTCCCCTCCGGGAAGGGAACGTAGGGGTTGGGAGTAGGCTAGGTGACAGGATAGGTTAGCCGAACAAGGACGATAAAGGGGGTTAGGGGACGATTTATAGTGGGGAAGTAAAAATAAAAAAAATAAAAATAAAAAAATAAGTTGGGGCTAAATTGGGGTTTGACAAATTAAGGGAGTGGGTATGTACAGTGACAGGCAAAGGCGATAGGTTGGGAGGGAGACAGGTAGGTAGGTCCGAGCCCGCCCTCCAAGTGGCCAGCACCACCACACTCCCTCCACCAACCTCCACTGAACGGCAAAGGCTGGCCAACTTCATCGGCTGGCCGTGTTTTGCTGCAAGGCAGAGGCCGGCTAACTTCATCGGCAGCTGTTGTGCTGCAAGGCCTGTACCAGCCAGTTCATCTGCTGGCTGTTTTCTTCGAGGCCTGTGCCGGCCAGTTCATCTGCCGGCTGTGTTTGCCTGCAACGGTCTTCTTCTGCGGGCTGTGTTTGCCTGCAGCGGCCTTCTTCTGCGGGCTGTGTTTGCCTGCTACCTTTGCCATGCCATGCCCACTGCCCACGTTCACCAGCCCCGTTCAATTTTTGCTTTGCCCCCCCTGTTCATTTCCATGTGCGCCAGGATCCGCAAGGCAACAGTTTGCAAGCTGCAAGAACTGCCCTGTTGGCAGCTACAACACGGGCCTGCAGTGGCGGCCCGTGCACCGTGTTTGCGTTCATGCATCCATTCGTTGTGCTCATTGCGTGTGCCACTTGAGCTGGCACGGAGACTGCGTTGTGCAGCCCAAGCACCGTTGTGGTTCACTGAGTTCAGTTCAAAAGGGAAGGCCTTGGACTGCGTGTGAGCAGCCAGCCACGTTCCCTGTCACCTGCATTGTTTGAGCCAGAGACTGCATGCGGGCAGCCTGGCTCCCTGCTAACTGCTTTTCTTTTGCAGAGTTCAGTGATCCTGGGCCATGGTTTAGTGTAAAATTTGTAAGTTAAGGTTAAGATGTACTGTACATATGAGTGCGCCCCCGGCATGTATGTCTTAGCGCCGGCAATTTTATTTAAGTCGTCCGTGTGAGTGAGTTTGTTTAGGTAGTTACGCAGCCCTCAGGTTATTTATTTTGGGGACACGAATACCATGAATGTCGCACTCAGGGATCCGTAGGTAAAATGTACTAGGGGAAAACTACACATGATGGCACACGAAAATTTGACGACTCGGGACGAGTCTGTAAAAAGGGAAGGGGTAGTGTTGTGGTTACCAGATTCGCAAACCACCATTCAGGTCCCTTAGGTGAGGTATCTCGGTAAGTGCATGTGTAGTTAGGCCCAAACCCGTTGTCTAGTGGGAATACATGTCATTTATACGTGCTGCGACTCTTCAGGATAGCCGTTTTTCTTTTACTATCTTTATTTTGGACCAACCGCCATGATCACAACCACAACATCAACCACCGACCACAACCACCGCTTCACCACAACCGCCACGACCTTCACGCACACCTCACAACCGTAGCATCGCCACCGTTCTTGCCCCGCTGTGGGTACCGGTGTTGGACTCATGCAGAACGCGCGTCGAACAGCGTGTACAAAACCACGGATTTTCTGCTTCAAAAACGGATCGAAAACGACACACGCCCACTTTTTGCCGTCCAATCGGTGAGCGAGGGGCGAATTGGCTCCGCCCCCAGGGCGATCGATATATGCAAATTTGTGGATCAAAAAGCCTTCACGCCCACTTTTTCTCGGGCCAATGGGGAGCGAGGTGAAAGGTCAAAGGGAGGGGGTCAAAGGCGAAGTTACGGGGGGATAAAAGGACGGTGTTCGTCAGTCAAAGGAGTCGTAAAAGTCGGAGCGAAAGAGTCAGCAGAACGAGAACGAGGGGTCGGAGAGTCGCAAGAGAGAACGAGGGAGAGTCAGCAGAACGAGAACGGAGAGTCAAGAAGAGGAGAGTCGGAAGCAGAGGGTCAAGACTTCGCGGGCGGTGGAGCTGCTCGTCGTGTGCGTTGGAGTCGGAACGGAGGGGACGGAGCTGTGGAAAGGCGGCGACGTCGGACGAGGGGGTGCTCGCGTCGGTGCCAGGAGCTGCACGCCCGAGGGAGGCCGGCAGCGCGACCTGGCCGAGGTGGAGACGCACACCAGGGATAATAAAGATCCTCTATACCCCGAGCATCAGCAACCCCCTCCTGTTTCCCCCCGCGCTGAGATAGTGCGACCAAGGGGGCCCCGTTCCCACCCCCTGCCAGGCACTGTCCACGAGGCCCGCGGGTTGCGGGGCCATCGCCGCTCCGCGTCTCATCACCAGACGGGTAGGCCCGACCTGGTCTCGGCCCCAGGCCTACCTCATTCTTGAGGTATTTCTTTTCCTTGGTTTTGGGTATGTGTTGTCGGCGCCGTCTGTGAAGTAGAATTGTATAAGTGTTGCCGTGTGCTCGGTAGTCGGTATTAGCTCTGCACTGTGTTTTCACTTTTATGTTTGCTTTTTGTGTAAATGGAATTGTGTTTTCTTTTTTGTGTGCATTTGGTGGAATTGTATTTGTGTGCTTTCCGTTCGTCGCGAATAAATGTGCTTTATTGTTGAACTGTTCTCCCGCTTCGCTTCGTCTTTTCCCTCCATTGAATCCCCATCTTGCTTCACGTAAAGGGTTGGTAGTGGGCTGAATACGCCCGATAATTAATCGAACCGTCGAGGTCGACGATAACACCGCTCGGTTATTCTGATAGTACGGAACGGGTCGCTTAAGTGGCCCGTGTCCGAAGTCGACCTGCGGCGAGGTGCGATCGCCCGGTCTACCCTCCGCGTGGGTACTTAGGTAGTTCGAATTTGGCGAGCAACCCTATCCCACGCGGGGGCTGATTGGCTCGATCGCGGTGAGACCGAAAGGTCCACCCGTGACTGGTTCCCGGCGTTAGTCCGAGAGGGTCACGACTGGATTGTCCGTCCGGTGGGCGACGTGCCGCGATTCGAGTTACGTGGCCGTCGCACGCCGGCGGGCGCGAATCCGCAACAATATACATATACATATATATATATATATATATATATATATATATATGTATATATATATATATATATATATTTATATATATATGTATATATATTTATATATATATATATATATATATATATAATTATATATATAATTATATACATATGTATATATAATTATATATATGTATATATAATTATATACATATATATTGTTGTGGTTACCAAATTCGCAAACCACCATTCAGGTCCCTTAGGTGAGGTATCTCGGTAAGTACATGTGTAGTTAGGCCCAAACCCGTTGTCTAGTGGGAATACATGTCATTTATGCGTGCTGCGACTCTTCAGGATAGCCGTTTTTCTTTTGCTATCTTTATTTTGGACCAACCGCCATGATTACCACCACAACCACAACATCAACCACCAACCACAACGCCGCTTCACCACAACCGCCACGACCTTCCTGTCACACCTCGCAACCGTCGCATCGCCACCGTTCTTGCCCCGCTGTGGGTACCGGTGTTGGACTCGTGCAGGGCGCGCGCCGAACAGCGTGTACAAAATCACGGATTTTGTGCTTCAAAAACGGATCAAAAACGACACACGCCCACTTTTTGCCGTCCAATCGGTGAGCGAGGGGCGACTGGCCCGCCCCAGGGCGATCGATATATGCAAATTTATGGATCAAAAAGCCTTCACGCCCACTTTTTCTCGGGCCAATGGGGAGCGAGGTGAAAGGTCAAAGGGAGGGGGTCAAAGGCGAAGCTACGGGGGGATAAAAGGACGGTGTTCGTCAGTCAGCAGAGAGAGAGAAGTGTGGAAGTGTGGAAGTCTGGAGCCCGAAGCCTGCAGTAGCTGGAGAAGCTGAAGAGAGTCGAACGAGGAGAGCCCAAAGAAGAGTCCAGGGTGGAGAGTCCAGAGGCGGAGAGGCGGCAGCGGCGAAGGCAGACGAGGGGGTGCTCGCGACGGTGCCGGGAGCTGCGCGCCCGAGGAAAGCCGGCAGCGCGACCTGGCCGAGGTGGAGACGCACACCAGGGATAATAAAGATCCTCTATACCCCGAGCATCAGCAACCCCCTCCTGTTTCCCCCCCGCGCTGAGATAGTGCGACCAAGGGGGCCCCTTTTCCCACCCCCTGCCTGACACTGTCCGCGAGGCCCGCGGAGTGAGGCGCCATCGCCGCTCCGCGTCTCATCACCAGACCGGTAGGCGCGACCCGGTCTCGGCCTCAGGCCCGCCTCATTCTTGAGGGTATTCTTTCCTTGGTTTTGGGTATGTGTTGTCGGCGCCGTCTGTGAAGTAGAATTGTATAAGTGTTGCCGTGTGCTCGGTAGTCGGTATTAGCTCTGCATTGTCTTCGCTTTTATATTTGCTTTTTGTGTAAATGGAATTGTGTTTTCTTTTTTTTGTGTGCTTTTGGTGGAATTGTATTTGTGTGCTTCCCGTGTGCCGCGAATAAATGTGCTTTATTGTTGAACTGTTCTCCCGCTTCGCTTCGTCTTTTCCTCCATTGAATCCTCATCTTGCTTCACGTAAAGGGTTGGTAGTGGGCTGAATACGCCCGATAATTAATCGAACCGTCGAGGTCGACGATAACACCGCTCGGTTATTCTGATAGTACGGAACGGGTCGCTTAAGTGGCCCGTGTCCGAAGTCGACCTGCGGCGAGGTGCGATCGCCCGGTCTACCCTCCGCGTGGGTACTTAGGTAGGTCGAATTTGGCGAGCAACCCTATCCCACGCGGGGGCTGATTGGCTCGATCGCGGTGAGACCGAAAGGTCCACCCGTGACTGGTTCCCGGCGTTAGTCCGAGAGGGTCACGACTGGATTGTCCGTCCGGTGGGCGACGTGCCGCGATTCGAGTTACGTGGCCGTTCGCACGCCGGCGGGCGCGAAATCCGCAACACTGGTGTCAGGTCGTGCGATACAAATTCATCGCCCTCCTCGCGGCACTGGTATCGGAGAACAGGAAAACGGGCTCTCCTGTCTCCAGCGAAATTCACGGGAATCGGTCCAGGGGTGAGAGAAGCGACCCCCGATTCCCTCCAAATTACGAGCGAGCAAATTAACCCTTCACGAGAAGCAAGATGGCGTCTCAAGGCGAGCGGGAGCCGGGGGTATTAGAAATGGATGTAGAATGTGTAGGATCCATGGTCCAGGATGAAATCCCCGTGCAGGAAATGTTGATTGTGCAGGAACACGGACTCGCCCAACTGAACCCAGGGCCCGAGGTGGGTGCGGCAGCGGCCGCGGTGTATGACACCTCCCCCCCCCTCTCCACCAAGACCCTTCCCCAACCCCTGCCGAAACGGCTCACTTGAGTGCATCCGACATGGCCCAGCTATTCACCATGCTGGCACAAATGAATGCGGCAATGACAAATGAAATAAAAAACGAAATGAAAGACATGAACAAACAAATAAACGAAAAGATGGATACATTCACAAACGAAATAAAACGCATGAAAACTAAAATGGAAACGAACATGAAGGAAGAAACGAGAAAGCTACGGGGTGAGACGCAGAACATGGGCCGATGCCTGCAGGCGGGCATGAAGGCCGTGAGCAGGGAACTTAAAATGGCGACTCCACGTGTCGGACCAAACGAGCTGGAAGGGGGTGCAACGGCTGACAGGCCCGCGGTGGAGGCGGGTAAGGAAAAAGTAATTCGGGAGACAAGAGACGAGGTGAAAGTAATTGCGAGGGAGAGAAAAGAACAATTAATACGGAGAGCAAGGATGAGGTACGCGGAGATCGTGAAAGAGCAAGGAGTGAAAAACAGGGAAGGACGGGAGCGACTTAAGGAGAAAGCAAGGTTGACCTACATAAAGATAAGGGAAAGACGCCAGAAAGAAGCAGAGACCAATAAACACGAGGAAGACGGGGTAAGTGACGCGCACACACACACGGAGGTAGTGGAGGATCATGGGGGTGAGCTGGCGGACTGGGTGGAGACCCAGTGCGAGCACCTGGATGGCCTCCTCCAGGAACGAGGGGAGGGAGTATGCCCCCTTGAGGCGAGTCACGACCAGGTGAGTTCGGTCGTGTTTTGCGAGGTTGAGGGGACGGGTGTTGTGGACGGGTGCACGGAGAGCTTGGGGGGTATAGAGGCCCCGGAGACCCTTGTGGGGACACGAATCCCCAGTGTAGTTGTCCCTGTGTGTGTGGTGCAAGGCGTGAGTGCGTCCCCGTGTGTGGAAGCGACCCCGTGTGTGAGTGGTGTGGTGGCGATGGTGCCGGAGTACGTGCTTCCCAGCACGCCGTGTGTGGATGAGGCACCGTGTGTGAGTGAGGCCGTGTGTGTGAGTGAAACGGCCAGTATGAGTGAGGCACCACGTGTGAGTGGTGTGGTGGCGAGTGTGCCGGAGTGTGTGCTTCCCAGCACACGGTGTGTGGATGAGGAACCGCGGTTAAGTGCCCCCTCGTGTATGAGTGAGGCACGGTGTGTGGATGAGGCACCGCGGGTGAGTGCCCCCGCGTGTGTGGATGAGGCACGGTGTGAGAGTAGTGAGGCACGCGTGAGTGAACGGCCGTGTGCAAGGGAGACCGTGTGTGTGAGAGAGCGGTATGTGAGGGAGATGTCGGTTGGCATGCAGGAGCACGCAGCCGCGTCTCCCGGTGTGAATGTGATGGAGTGGACTGTGTGCGTCGTAACACGCAGGTATGCGTGTGTTGAATGGCGACGACGAAGGCGACAGAGTAAAGAAAGCCGAGTAGCGGCTGTAGTTGTTTCGCGGACCGTGCCGGGTTCACCCAGCAGTGAGCACGCGGTTCGTGCTGTGCAACGCACGAGGCCGCCACGTGCTCGCTTGCGAGAGTGAAGTCCCGGTCCGGAAACGCACGCGGTGGATTTGCCGATCCCGCGGACGGACAAAGTTTAGGCAGGTAAATGGATTTGGACCGGACGGGTTCTCCACGCGATCGTGTGTGTTAAGCTCCAACGGGCAAAGCACATGTGTTCGCGTGGGGAACCCCTCGAGACGTGGGGCTTGTTTTTTTTATGCGCACGGTGACGTCATGGCTGCACGTGGGGTTGGAATCCGGCAGGAGGGATATCTCTGCCGGATGGTACCGTCTAAGGAGGGACGAGGAACACGTGCAGCTGCATGACGTCACGGCCAGGTGCAAAGTGCGCGAGCTCTGAGTTTCCGCGCAGGTGCTGCGCATGAAAAAAAAAAAAAAGACAGCAAGCCTCACTTTCGGGTGCAAAGGATTCCTGGGAAAGGGGTGAAAGACCCCCTTACCCTGGGCACAGGATGGAAACTAGTTAGGGGGAAGGGTTAGCTTAGTTAGACCGACTCCATGGGGCAGGGGTAAATCCTCATGGAGCCCGTGGAATGGATTAGTTAGAGGGATTGTAGCGAGATTTAGGTTGGGAAATAAAATGATTTATTTGGAGACAGTGACAGACTTGTGGATGTATAGAGGGGATGTAGTTTAGCAACGTAGTGTTAAAAGGAACGTGCTGTAGTTTAAGGGACGACGTGGGAGCACGAGTTAGTTAGGGGGTGCAGATAGAAGGATGGCAGAGTTCAGTGGTGTGTGTGTTGAAGAGTTGAGAGGTGAGTACATGATGAGTGAGTGAGGCCAGCGGGTCTGTGTGTGTGTGGAGCGAATGGGGAATGCATGGTGCGATGAGTGATTGGGGGGAGGAGTGACTCCCGCCCAAGGGACCCCGGGGTCAGTGTAGATTGAGTTAGCTGGGTTAGTCAAATTGAAAAATGGAGGTCGTCTTGTTGTTGGTGGGAAAGTAGGCTCGAGACCCATTTGGAGGGGTGCAGGAGCCCTGTTGACGGGCTTGGGAGCGTGGCTGCGAAAGGTGAGTATCGCTGAGTGGGTACCCCGGGCACCAGGCTAGTCGGCCGCGGTAGGCCATGGGCCCATGGGGGGCCGGGATAGAGTAGTGGGCACGGGTGCGCCTGCTTGGTGCGGGGGCCCGGGGCGCCATTAGCCGCGTGGGCAGTGTTGTGGGCACGGGTGACCCTCGGAAAGGGGCCCGGGAGGCCGGCCTGCCACGTGTGCGTTTCAGGGGAGGTGCCATGGGGGGCACTCCCCGGTGTTAGGGAGCTGGTAGGCTCGGAGGCAGTGTAGTGCCCAGGGGTGCCATAGCGGGAGATTCGGCAGAGGGTCGTGCCTGCCAAAGGGAGCCACGTGTCCCAGCCAGGAGACCGTGTGAGGGCACGGAGAGAAAATTGGGGGGCGAGGCCCGAAATTGTGAGGACACCAACACAGGCGACGGGAATCTGGGTTGTTAGAACCAATACTTTAAGCGAGAGGCGCTTGTTGAAAGCCCCGGGGTAGTTTAACAGTTAAATGGTTAGGGTAGATTAGGAGATGTACCCCTCCGCACCATCCATCCCCTCGCTCTCGTTGTGGGCCGCTGGACCCACTTTGGGTTAGATCGCCGAACTCTGGGGAGGCCATTCTGAGGCTTGAGTTGGGCCTCGACACAGGACGTTAGCTCTCCCTTATTCCCCTCCGGGAAGGGAACGTAGGGGTTGGGAGTAGGCTAGGTGACAGGATAGGTTAGCCGAACAAAGACGATAAAGGGGGTTAGGGGACGATTTATAGTGGGGGAGTAAAAATAAAAACAACAAAAAAATAAGTTGGGGCTAAATTGGGGTTTGACAAATTAAGGGAGTGGGTATGTACAGTGACAGGCAAAGGCGATAGGTTGGGAGGGAGACAGGTAGGTAGGTCCGAGCCCGCCTTCCGAGTGGCCAGCACCACCGCACCCCCTCCACCAACCTCCACTGAACGGCAAAGGCTGGCCAGCTTCATCGGCTGGCTGTTTTTTTCTGCAAGGCCTGTGCCGGCCAACTTCATCGGCAGCTGTTATTTTGCTGCAAGGTCTGTGCCGGCTGGATCGTCTGCAGCTGCTGTGCTGCAAGGCCTGTGCCGGCCCACTTCATCTGCCGGCTGGCTGTTTTTTCTTCAAGGCCTGTGCCGGCCAGTTCATCTGCCGGCTGTGTTTGCCTGCAGCGGCCTTCTTCTGCGGGCTGTGTTTGCCTGCTCACCTTTGCCATGCCATGCCCACTGCCCATGTTCACCAGCCCCGTTCAATTTTGCTTTGCCCCCCCCCCCTGTTCATTTCCATGTGCGCCAGTATCCGCAAGGCAACAGTTTGCAAGCTGCGAGAACTGCCCTGTTGGCAGCTACAACACGGGCCTGCAGTGGCGGCCCGTGCACCGTGTTTGCGTTCACTGCATTCAGTTCAAACCGTTCATGCATCCATTCGTTGTGCTCATTGCGTGTGCCGCTTGAGCTGGCACGGAGACTGCGTTTGTGCAGCCCATGCACCGTTGTGGTTCACTGCGTTCAGTTCAAAAGGGAAGGCCTTGGACTGCGTGTGAGCAGCCAGCCACGTTCCCTGTCACCTGCATTGTTTGAGCCAGAGACTGCATGTGGGCAGCCTGGCTCCCTGCTAACTGCTTTTCTTTTGCAGAGTTCAGTGATCCTGGGCCATGGTTTAGTGTAAAATTTGTAAGTTAAGGTTAAGATGTACTGTACATATGAGTGCGCCCCCGGCATGTATGTCTTAGCGCCGGCAATTTTATTTAAGTCGTCCGTGTGAGTGAGTTTGTTTAGATAGTTACGCAGCCCTCAGGTTATTTATTTTGGGGACACGAATACCATGAATGTCGCACTCAGGGATCCGTAGGTAAAATGTACTAGGGGAAAACTACACATGATGGCACACGAATATTTGACGACTCGGGACGAGTCTGTAAAAAGGGAAGGGGGTAGTGTTGTGGTTACCAAATTCGCAAACCACCATTCAGGTCCCTTAGGTGAGGTATCTCGGTAAGTACATGTGTAGTTAGGCCCAAACCCGTTGTCTAGTGGGAATACATGTCATTTATGCGTGCTGCGACTCTTCAGGATAGCCGTTTTTCTTTTGCTATCTTTATTTTGGACCAACCGCCATGATTACCACCACAACCACAACATCAACCACCAACCACAACGCCGCTTCACCACAACCGCCACGACCTTCCCGTCACACCTCGCAACCGTCGCATCGCCACCGTTCTTGCCCCGCTGTGGGTACCGGTGTTGGACTCGTGCAGGGCGCGCGCCGAACAGCGTGTACAAAATCACGGATTTTGTGCTTCAAAAACGGATCAAAAACGACACACGCCCACTTTTTGCCGTCCAATCGGTGAGCGAGGGGCGAATTGGCCCCGCCCCCAGGGCGATCGATATATGCAAATTTATGGATCAAAAAGCCTTCACGCCCACTTTTTCTCGGGCCAATGGGGAGCGAGGTGAAAGGTCAAAGGGAGGGGGTCAAAGGCGAAGCTACGGGGGGATAAAAGGACGGTGTTCGTCAGTCAGCAGAGAGAGAGAAGTGTGGAAGTGTGGAAGTCTGGAGCCCGAAGCCTGCAGTAGCTGGAGAAGCTGAAGAGAGTCGAACGAGGAGAGCCCAAAGAAGAGTCCAGGGTGGAGAGTCCAGAGGCGGCAGCGGCGAAGGCAGACGAGCGGGTGCTCGCGACGGTGCCGGGAGCTGCGCGCCCGAGGAAGGCCGGCAGCGCGACCTGGCCGAGGTGGAGACGCACACCAGGGATAATAAAGATCCTCTATACCCCGAGCATCAGCAACCCCCTCCTGTTTCCCCCCCCCCGCGCTGAGATAGTGCGACCAAGGGGGCCCCTTTTCCCACCCCCTGCCTGACACTGTCCGCGAGGCCCGCGGAGTGAGGCGCCATCGCCGCTCCGCGTCTCATCACCAGACGGGTAGGCGCGACCCGGTCTCGGCCTCAGGCCCGCCTCATTCTTGAGGGTATTCTTTCCTTGGTTTTGGGTATGTGTTGTCGGCGCCGTCTGTGAAGTAGAATTGTATAAGTGTTGCCGTGTGCTCGGTAGTCGGTATTAGCTCTGCATTGTCTTCGCTTTTATATTTGCTTTTTGTGTAAATGGAATTGTGTTTTCTTTTTTTTGTGTGCTTTTGGTGGAATTGTATTTGTGTGCTTCCCGTGTGCCGCGAATAAATGTGCTTTATTGTTGAACTGTTCTCCCGCTTCGCTTCGTCTTTTCCTCCATTGAATCCCCATCTTGCTTCACGTAAAGGGTTGGTAGTGGGCTGAATACGCCCGATAATTAATCGAACCGTCGAGGTCGACGATAACACCGCTCGGTTATTCTGATAGTACGGAACGGGTTGCTTAAGTGGCCCGTGTCCGAAGTCGACCTGCGGCGAGGTGCGATCGCCCGGTCTACCCTCCGCGTGGGTACTTAGGTAGGTCGAATTTGGCGAGCAACCCTATCCCACGCGGGGGCTGATTGGCTCGATCGCGGTGAGACCGAAAGGTCCACCCGTGACTGGTTCCCGGCGTTAGTCCGAGAGGGTCACGACTGGATTGTCCGTCCGGTGGGCGACGTGCCGCGATTCGAGTTACGTGGCCGTTCGCACGCCGGCGGGCGCGAAATCCGCAACAATATATATATATATATATATATATATATATATATATATATATATATATATATATATATATGTATATATATATATATATATATGTATATATATATGTATATATATATGTATATATATATGTATATATATGTATATATGTATATATATATATATATATATGTATGTATATATATATATATATGTATGTATATATATGTATGTATGTATATATATATATATATGTATGTATGTATATATATGTATGTATATATATATATATATATATATATATATATATATATATATATATATATATATATATATATATATATATATATATGTATATATATATATATATATGTGTATGTATATATATATATATATATATATATATATATATATATATATATATATATATATATATATATATATATATATATATATGTATACACACACACACACACACACACACACACACACACACACACACACACACACACACACACACACACACACACTACCGGTCAAAAGTTTTAGTACACCCCCATTTTTCCAGTTTTTACTGAAATTTAAGCAGTTTAATGTTTCAATGCACTTTGGAATTAAAGCAAAGAACAAATAAACAATTGCAGATAAAAAAAATAAATCATGGAATCGTTTTGTTGAACAAAATTTAATCTACATTTTTGACTCATCAAAGTAGCCACCTATTATAGATATAACAGCCGAACATACTCGTGGCATTCTTTCTACAATGGAAATCAAATATTGTTTGGAAAGTTCTTCCCAACAATGTTGCAGAAGTTCCCACAAATGTGTTGCACTTGTAGGTTGCTTTGCTATCGCCCTTCTGTCCAGTTCATCCCAAACAAGCTCAATGGGGTTTCAGTCTGGAGACTGTGCTGGCCATTCCATGATTTGAAGCCTACCATATTGTTCTTTTCTTCTAAGGTAGTTCTGACATAGCCTGGAGGTATCTTTTGGCTCGTTATCTTGCTGTAGGATGAACCCCTGACCAACTCGGCGTAGACCAGAGGGTATTGCATGGTGCTGCAAAATGCTGTGGTAGCCCTTTTGTTTCAGGGTGCCAGTCACTCTGTGCAAGTCACTGACTCTGGATCCAGCAAAAGAGCCCCAGATCATCACGCTTCTTCCTCCATGTTTGACAGTTGGTGTCACACACTGAGGAACCATCCTTTCGCCTACTCGACGGCGTACAAAAACCCTGCGCGATGAACCGAAGATTTCAAATTTTGATTCATCTGTCCATAAGACCTTCTTCCAGTTTTCAGTGGTCCACTGGCGGTGCTTCATGACCCAGCCAAGCCTCTTTTTCTTATTTTGCCATCTTTGCAATGGCTTTCTTACTGTCACTCGACCTGTCAAGCCTGCAGCTCGAAGTCTTCTCTTCACAGTTGAAACTGAGACTTCCCTACTTTGACCAGTGTTAAGCTGTGCTTTAAGCTGCTGTCCTGTGAGCCGCCTCTCACGCAAGCTGCTGGCTCTCAGAAACTTGTCTTCTGATTGTGTTGTGGCTTTGGGTCTGGCAGACCTCTTCCTGTCAGAGTTTCCTCCAGTTTCCAAGTGCCTTTTCATGGTGTAGGAAACAGTACTCACTGACATCTTGGCTTCCTTGCAATTTCTCCAAAGGAAAGACCTACACTTTTAAGGGTTACAATGGTCTGTCTGTCTTCCTTTGTTAATTGTGTTTTTCTCACCATTATGATAGTAATATACTACTTCCTGCAGTGCAATATTGTCCAAATAATGCTTCAGAGGGTGCAGCAATACAGTCTGTTTCAACACTGCTTTTATACAGACCGAGGGTTTGTAACTAATCAACAAAAGTTGGGACACCTGTAGGAATAGTTTGCATCAACTTTCAAGGCTTAATTTACTTCCATTTCTGCAGAACAGCTGCAGTGCTAACCCATTACTTGTTCCCTGAAAAGGGCCTTTTTTAACAACTCTGAAATTTACATTCTTTTTCAGTTTTTGGTAACCTAAACTTTTTTTAACCTCTGGCAGTTTACCGCTTAGCTTTGTACCATTTCAGGTTATTCACTGGACTTCAACTGCTTAAATTTCAGTAAAAACTGGAAAATGGGGGTGTTCTAAAACTTTGGACCGGTAGTGTATAAAGGTGCAAGATTACCTATATGTGAACACATAAACTTTTCCAAGATTAAGAAAATAGGTCACAGTGACCTCATTTTAAATAATCTTCTTCAGGGAACACATTCTGACCCATTTGCAAAACTTCACAATGATTGAATGTAGTGTTTTCCCTGAAACTAGTTAACAAAAAAAAAAAACATTAAAAGGTAATTTAAGGTGCATTAAAGGTCAAGATAAAAATGTATACCCAGGTGCACTACTTCGGACCAATAACTTCTATTTATTTTTACAGGATCTGAGGCTCATAGTGGAGCTGCCAGACACATGGACATGTAGACGAATGCACAATACGCAACACAGGACTGTTCGGGGAGACAAACACAGCCACAGAAGTTGAGGGAAGTGCTGTCACTTCCTAGGGCACTCTGGGTACCAGTGATGCCACAACAATGGCGCTGCCTTTCTCACCTCACTCAGCGGGTCATATACTCCTCCACATGAATGCCAGCCGATGGAGATCGTCTGTGCTCTTTATCATTTTAAATTCAGCTCATAGCTATTAGCTGGTAGTTATAATAATAATAATAGCACGAACAATATCTATCTCTATCTCTATCTCTATCTCTATCTCTATCTCTATCTCTATCTCTATCTCTATCTCTATCTCTATCTCTATCTCTATCTCTATCTCTATCTCTATCTCTCTCTCTCTCTCTCTCTCTCTCTCTCTCTCTCTCTCTCTCTCTCTCTCTCTCTCTCTCTCTCTCTCTCTCTCTCTCTCTCTCTCTCTCTCTCTCTCTCTCTCTCTCTCTCTCTCTCTCTCTCTCTCTCTCTCTCTCTCTCTCTCTCTCTCTCTCTCTCTCTCTCTCTCTCTCTCTCTCTCTCTCTCTCTCTCTCTCTCTCTCTCTCTCTCTCTCTCTCTCTCCTATTCCTTTGTTCTGTTGCATCTTGATTCATTCATTAGTTTAGCTCTTCCACGAGCCTTGACTCTGTTCATATATATATATATATATATATATATATATATATATATATATATATATATATATATATATATATATATATATATTCCTTTTGGAAATGGAAAGCCCTAATGAGAACACAAGTAAAGATAAAAGAAGTATGTAACAAGCAGAAATAATAAAGATGAGGAACAATCATTTTTAGGGCCTTGCACATCTTGGGTACAATGAGGAGAGAGAGAGAGAGAGAGAGAGAGAGAGAGAGAGAGAGAGAGAGAGAGAGAGAGAGAGAGAGAGAGAGAGAGAGAGAGAGAGAGAGAGAGAGAGAGAGAGAGAGAGAGAGAGAGAGAGAGAGAGAGAGAGACAGAGAGAGAGAGAGAGAGAGAGAGACAGAGAGAGAGAGAAACCTTACCTCACAGGATGGAATGCAGCAGATGGCCAAAGGATCTTGGTACCAGTGCTTTGCACCAGAGCAAGTAATATGCTGAGAAGAGAAGTTTGGAATGGAGAGAAAAAGGTTTAAAAAAAACACTTGTTATTTGCACCAATTACTGATTGTGTTTGTTGTTCCTCTTATCAATTTAGAGGTGAGCGGTAAAAATCTATCCTGAAGCAAATAAAAGCTTCTGCATAAATGCACATGGTATCGATTCCGAGAGAGAATTCCTGAAAGTGAATTAGGGAAAGAATGTGTAGCTCCAAGTAAGATGCAATATGATTATGTGAACCGATGAAGCATGCCAAGCTGAAAATGCCTTGTGGATTTTGGATAAAGAATTCCAGTTGAACCAATAATTAATTTAATGCTCTGCCAACCAACAAAAAGTGACCCCAACTTGGGGACAGCCATGGAAGCCAAAAGAAGTGCGATTTTGTAAATGTAAAATTAAAAAAAAATTTTGTCATGGTCGGTAATCTTTATCCAATTATACACAATTTCATTGACAATTTTAATTAATTAACATTCATCATGACTCAATCACTGCTTATATTTAATTTATTTGTATGTGCTTGCAATACTGCGCATGCAGTTTTATTCCTCACATGTATCATTGATTTATTTGATGTACTATATATCCCACTTTTCCACTTTTCAGAACATTCCACTTTTCAGAACATTCCACTTTATCCCATGTGGTATGTGCACCCCTAATGACAGACCAAAAACTGCTGCATCCCTTTCAGCAGTTCAAGGAAGCAACATATGCTGTCTGTACCAACAGATCCAGGCAAGCCTTGCATCCTAACCTCATCACCCTGGGAGGATTGTTTCGTGAATCTACCTCAATTCTTTCTTGAGAGTGTGAAAAGGATGAACTGATTAGATTTTGGTGAAGATCCGGAACTGGACACTGGATGGTTTTAAGTGATTCTTCACCATTGAGTGATACATAACATATCACTCATAGGGCTAAACAAATCAGAGGGCTAAAAACGATACATAACACAAGACTATCGCAAAAGTTACGGACGGATTCGGACTAAACTTGGTGGACAGGTTGGGTGTGTGACAAGAACAAGTCGATTTGATTTTGGTGAAAATTTGGATGTGAAAAAATGTAATTTTTGTTTTCCTGATTATTCACCATCAAAAGATGGGGCCAAAAACGATGTACAGCAGAATATCTCAAAACGTTATTGACGAGTTATGACAAAACTAGTTGGATGGGTAGGTTAGATGAAAAGATGAAGCAGATTCAATTTTGGTTAAGGTCTGGATCCAGATCCAGATTATCAGTGGGATACAAAACATAAACCGTTCACTGTTCAGCCTCATGGAGGGAGGTATGCGCTATACTGAGTGTCATTTTAGTTTGTTCAGATTTCATTGCTATTGTTGTTGAGTCTATAACTTGTGCAATAAACTGGAAGGGCACCATCAAAGGGATTGGATTAATCCTGAATTTGCTTTCCACGGTGTTGAAGACTGATGAAGCAACCTCCTGAGCAATGAAATACACTGAGTGGTTTGGCATTGCCTTCTCTGTGGTCGCAGTCATGACAGGAATATGTATTTGGTCAGACTGATGAAGCAACCTCCTGAGCAATGAAATACACTGAGTGGTTTGGCATTGCCTTCTCTGTGGTCGCAGTCATGACAGGAATATGTATTTGGTCAAAATGCCAGTGACAATACCGAGTGTTTGCGAAAGACACTGTGGGGTCTTCAACATCCACCACCAGCAAACAATTCTGGCAGATGGGTTCCCAGCTTAACATGCCATCTGAAGGAAGGTGTACTAATTGATGCATCCTCCCTGTGAGATCCCAGTGTGACAGTTTATTATCGTTGGGTCAGGAATTGAACCCAGATTGACAACTTTAAATGATGTGCATTACCTCTGAGCTTTCATGCCTGAAACACATCAATCCCATGCATACACAGATTTTAAATTCTTTACAAGAGTGGGGCCCATTGAAGATCAAGGTAGAACTGACACTGGGACAAACATGAAGAGAATGAATGAACAGGAAAACAGGAGAGGGAGGAGGGGAGAAATCTGAAACGAGCAAGTAAAATGGTTGATTTAGCAAAGGTTAAGCGGGTCAGAATTGGGGATGACAAGATATGGTGGTACCCTGCTTTCTTAAAGTCTTGGAAAGAAGAGTGAGATGGAACAGCCTTTGGAAGGTGGTTCCATAGATGGGAGAAGTGAGGAATATAAGAGTTGAAGTGTGCTTTCAGCCTGTATTTTGGAATTTTAATCAGCACGGGGTTACTGGAAGAGCAAGTCCATCCTTGAGCTGCTAGTATGGTCAGAGGACTGAGAGGGCAGGAGCAATGTTGGAGAAGAGATGGCATGCGAATCTTTATTTTCCTAGGAAAGACTTGGATCGATGGAGGATGCCCGGTCTGTGACTGGCTTTGGAGGCCAGCTTCGCTATGTGGTCGGCTAAGTAAAGCTCATGGCTGAGGGTGAGGTCTAGAAGTTCAATAGGCTGAACCTCTTCCAGTGGATGACCAAGGAAATAGATAGATGTGTTCATTCGACAGTCGTTCAGCAAGGATAGGGTGAGACTGAGATTTTCCAGAATTGAAGGACATGTTCCATTTATCATAACAAGGTCTAATCATTTCCTGATTAAACAGAGTGGCAGATGCAGCTGCTGCTTGTCTACCAAGATTGGGTCCTGCAGACACAATGTGGAGTTGTCTGCACAAAGGCATAAAGGGTTTTCCAGAGTATCAGATCGCCCTTTAAAATAGATACAATTTTTTAAAAAAATTATTCACAAGTTTACATCTGTGCTGAATGGAAGTAAACTTGGGGATATGAAATTACTTTTACACAGTATGTCTACCGTTCTGACGTCGATTATTTTTTTCTTTTTAGATCAGGTGATAAAAACATCAGTGTTATGACATCGATGTATAAATGCATCTGATGTGTCTCACAAAATCAGACCGTGATTCCTCCATGTTGACCCACCTTGATCCGTGTTGCATTGACCTCGGGTGGTAGTACCCCTGTGTCGAGGTTTAAGTCAGGTAGGACTGGGTCAGTGAGAGGCACTGTACAAGTCGGCTGACAGAATGCACCTGCACACGAGATGTAAAAGAGACATATATCGGCTAAAAAGAACAAATCAAAATCATCTTGGACAGGCTTAAACAGCTGGTAAGAGCACAGACGAGCTGGAACTCACATCAACCAGGACATCACAATGATATCAGAGCCAGGCCAATTGGCCCTTTGTATTCACACAATTAAGATGGTGATGATATTCTGACTCACCAATCCGGTAGCCTATATCACAAAGAAAGAGTACTTCAGCAGTGCTTCGTGGTGGAGGACATTCACCCGTGATATCTGGGCAGAGCTTCAGCTGACCATTCCATCTTCCCTTCTTGGTGCACTTCACTGTACTTGAATGCTATTGGTCAAGAAAAGCAGAAAATAGTTACATACATTTCCCAAGTAAAAATGGTAAGCTATAAATAATTTATAAATCATTGGTGGAAACTGGAGTTCATTGGGACATGAGGTGCATTCGGACATCTCCTCTATCAGTTACAGATTCTTGGCCAATGATATAAAGCGGAATCACATTGGCACATTGCAACATTAAGATGTAAAGTGTCAATGTGTTGACAGTTATTATCGTGAGAACAGATTTATTTATTTTTCTATAAAATCGAAGCTCACGTAAGACTGGCAGTAGAAAAGTAAGCTAAGGAGGGGAACGGATGAACAAGATAAAAAAAAAAGAGAAGCAATAAAGTACAGCAACGAAACGGAATGAGGCCCACAGCAGCAGACAACCCAGCCAAGCACACAGAAACCCGGCACAAAAGCAAATGCAAAGGCACACAATGAGCCGTGGAAATACATTACAACAAAAGATGTTCGACAAGACAATTCTGGAACGAACGGGTCTTGTCAACTTTTGAAGATGGCCTCTCGGGGCCGAAAATATGGCACCTGGCCGCGAATAAACTTGGAACTGCCACTGGGACAAACATGAAGAGAATGAATGAACAGGAAAACAGGAGAGGAAAACAGCTAATGTCCAAAAACAATACCTGTGTACCAAATGTACCCCATTTTCTCCAACTTGGTGTGTAATGGAAATTAGAATTTGTACCTACCTCAAGATGACCAGGACATTTTAATCGACAACGGCTTCCTGCTTCAAATTTCCGTGAGCAATGGTATAAACCATGCAGAATTGCAGGCAGTGGCGGGCATTGAATAGGTTGACAGGAACCTCCAGCCCAGCTTCCATTCTCTGTACATTCCAGGAGGAAGTTCTTTCTAGATTCAGAGAAAAAAAAAATATTATTGTGGGTTCAAGATTTTAAAAAAAATCATCATTATTCTCATCCTTTGATCAAAATTACAAAATGTTGGAGGAGTATCATAATGACAGAGGGAACAGGTGGATAAACAAGTTAACAGAATCTGTAAATTAAAGCCTGTAAGTAAGAATATGTCGAGGAGCTTATAGAGGTAAATAAGATTATTGGTGGGGAGAGTGAAAATGACGAGCAACGTTTATAAGATACTATATACCTTGATGCTTTCCCGCAAATGCAGGATTGGACTGACACAGAGACAAAATGAACATGTGGAAGTTACAAGAGGGTTTGGACTTCAGTAGGTAAGCAAAGAGGGAGTTATTGGATGAATGTGTTCTTGCAAAGCAGAAGTGGGAGAGCAGGAGGTGGAAGGTGTAGGCTTTTAAAGTCAAACAATCAATATATTTGTTATATAATGATTTTACTTTGAAATAAAATCTGAAAAACACTTTTGTTTGCAGAAGTGAGGCTCATGGAAGAACAAGGTATAACTGAGAGTGGTACAAACATCAAGGGAATGAACAAACAGGAAAAGATGAGAGGGAGGACAGAAGGAAACAGGAAAACTAAGAATTTAATATGGAAAAGTAATATGGTTGGGTAAAGAAAGGTTAATGAGTGTAATGAACATCATGGGTCAGAATTGGAAATGGCAAGAGATGGGAGATTGGGAGTGCACTGCTGGTTTGAAGCCGTGAAGGGAAAAGTGAGACAGACCAAACCCTGGAAGGTGGTTCCATTGACAGAAGTGAGGAATAAAATAGTTTTGGTGAATCAACGGCCTTTCTTTTGGAAGCCTAACCATGAGGAGTTTACTGGAATAAAACGTGACTCCTGGAGTAGACAGGGAGAGTCGGAGGACTGAAAGAGCAGGGGGAGAAACATCGAAGACTCGACAGTCAAAAGCAGAGACCACTGACCTTCCTGCGAAGTGAAATCACAGACTTTATGCTTCGGCCTCATCACGTGACATTGCAATACATTTGAGAGCTTAAGATTCCACAGAATCCAAGAGAGACAGATGTGATGCTGGGGCACCAGCCCATAGCAGAGAGCAGTACTCCATTGAGCTGTGGCAAAAGGCCTTGTACATTATGAATAGATATGATTATCAAAGGAAAGACTTGTATCGATGTAGGATGCCCAGTCAGTGGCTGGCTTTCGAGGCCAGCTTTGCTTCGTGGTCAACTCAGAAAAGGTCATGACTGGTGATGAGATCAATAAGTTCAAGCAACTGAACCTCTTCCAGTGGATGATCAAGGAAATAGATAGGTGGGTTCATTTTATGATCCTTCCAAAGTGACAGGTTGAGATTGCGAGATTTTCCAGGATCGAAAGAACGTTTTGCTGTGCTACCATATGAATGCTGCTCATACTTCCAGTCTTATTCCAACCCGGCCAAGTTCTCCCAGTAGGTGGTCATGTTTGTACGCACAATGTCGAAGGTGTCATCTACATATCTGTTCCAGTACCGTGGCGGCCAATTCTCATGAGACTCAAATATCCTTCGTTCGAGTTCCTCCATCACCAAATTAGCGACAACAGCAGAGACCTGTGAACCCATAGCTGTGCGAAATATTTGTCGGTAGTGTGCACCGTCATTGATGAAGGTCGTGCTATTCAGACACATCTCCAGCAAGCTCACAACGTCTTCAGGTGTTAGTTTACCATTTTAACAAGTCATTTTTCAATCATTCGAATGTTTCAACCGGTCGAGTGTGACGCTCACCGCTAGATCGACTGGGATGTTTGTGAAAAGGGAAACAACATCAAAAGATACCATCGTCTCATAATCTTGGATTCTAACCTCTCTTATCCTTTGGACAAATTCACTACGATTCGTAACCGTTTTATCAGTCTTTCCTACAAGTCTGCCAATGATACGTGCTAGAAAGACTGACAATCGGTTAGATGGTGCATTGACGAAGGACACGATGGGTCTCAGAGGGACATTGTCTTTGTGGATCTTGGGAAGACCATACAGTTTGGTTGCTGAACCATTGCTGCAGTAAAACCAATGGTAGTCCTGGTTTCCCAGCCTACCTGCTCGTTTTAGCAAGGATAATCGTGTGTTCAAGGACCGTTGTTGCTTTAGAGTTGGATCATCAGGTAATTCTTGAGACGTTTTACCATCCTCCAGGAGTGATATGACTTTACCGTGGTGTGATTCCTTCTCCATTACTACCACTGCCCTGCCCTTGTCTGTTGGTGCAAAGATCAAATCAGTCCAGTTTTTGAGACTTTTAATAGCCTTCAGCTCTGGTACCAAGAGGTTAGGTTTAGATTTACTCGTGTGTACAAGTGTGATTAACTTGGTATGTGATATTGAAGGTGCTTGGTTACACCTGAGATGATTTACAATTGCTATTTATAAGAGAGGTGGACACTTATCCAAACAAGATATTCTAGTTTTGTATTTTTAATTAATTTTCTGACATTTGTAGAATTTGTTTTTCACTTGGAAATTGTGGGTTGCGATGTTTAACTAAAGGTGGAAAAAGTCTGATTTCATGCAATTTAATTCCAGGCAGTAAGGCAACAAAATGTGAAAATTTTGGAAGTGGGTGAATACTTTCTATAGGCACTGCGCATAGGGACAAAGTGACGACAATGGTCTTTCTTGCACTAAAAGACATGTTTCATGTATATGACTATCAGCTTATTTTCCACTGTGTTAACAGCCTTCCTGCTGGAGGGGTGTGTAACTATCCTGCACAGATTGGAATCATCAGCAAGGTGACACGATGGATTTTCCTGGGAAAAAGACTTGGCATTGATTTGTATAAAGAACGGAATTAATCTCAGAACATTACATCGAGAGACACCTGCCTCTAGAAGTACTCTCTCATGCATTCTGTCTTATCAGATATACAGGGTGTTTAAAAAGAAAGTGCAACAGAAACTAAAACCTCTCCTGCAAAAAGAGAAGTCTTTCAGAGAAAAGTATTTGTTGTCAAACTTTTACAACTATTGTCAATTCAGTGAGTGATTGATAGTTGCAAGTAAACAAGCATACATTTTATTTTAAAGATGAACAAACATGAAACATAAGTATTTCATTCAGTCCATAGTTACTTTTGAAACACGCTGAATTTCCCACAAACTCGTGTAACATGCTCTAAAAAAGTGTGCGTACAGCAAACCACAATGAGATGCTTGCATCTTTCAATAAGCACTCACACGCTCTCACCATGTCTCTCCGAAAGGACCGTCTGGAAACACCCCCCCCCCCCCAATCTACTTACTCAACAACCCTCTTGAAGAAGTCCTTTCACTCAAGCTTCTGGGTCTCACTATCTGCCATGATCTTTCCTGGAAAATGCCACATTTCCAACCTGGCCTCCAAAGCCAATCGCGCCAACTGAGCATCCTCCATCGTGCAAAGACCTTCCTTGGCACACCTGAGTTTCGAAACACATAAAGCTTTCGTCCGCAGCCTGATGGAGTACTGCACTTCCCTCTGGGCTGGTGCTCCCGCTTTCCACTGTGAAAACGAAGGCATTTACGATAATTGGTATCTCCCACGATGATGCCGAGTCTTTGGGTCTCTCACTCTCTCACCGCAGGCAGGTCGGTGGTCTTTCAGTCTTCTACCATCTTCTCTCAGTCCTCATCCCCCCCCTACTCTGTCTGAGATATGCCCCCCCACCCCCTCCATATTTCCGCAGGGCGCTCAAGGTTCGCCAGCAACCCCCTTCTGGTAAAACTACCAAAATCAAGAATTACTGCTCACCTTCACTCTTTCATTCCTCTTTTTTTCCCCCACCTTTGGAGAAAACTCCCTCACTCTCTTCAATCCCACTCTTCCCTCCAGGTCTTCAAAACAGCTGTTCATCACCATCTTTTATCTTCCCCCATCCAAAACTATGATCTTTCTACCCCCGTTAATCCACCCCAACCCCACCTCCTTCAAATTCCCTGTTTTCCTTCCTGAAAGGCCCTGTCATGTAAGGACCTAAAAGTCCATCTTGTGTACCCCGTGTATCCCGCCCCATCCCTCTCCCTTACACAGATCTCCTCATGTCTCTGTTCCTCACTGTTTTTTCCTCCCCTCTCCTGCCACTCTTGTCTCCTACTCCCCTTGTTGTACATTGGGTGTGTTAGCTCTCATACGAGCCTCGACATTGTTTTCAAAAGAAAAAACAAAAACAAAAACATTTTCTTGTGATGATTGGCCATCAGTCTCAAAAGCAGGGAATACAGGCATTAGAGAGAGCTTGTCAAAAGCAACATACAACTTACAAACCAAAACCAACTTCTGAAAACACCACCATCCAGAGGCTGACAGGATAGATCATACATAGCATACTTGTTTTTGATGTGTCTATTTTGTGTTCCATTTTTTAACCAACCATAAACTGGCACCTTGGTAAGTCACAGAAAGGTCATCGCATCAACGAGTGTGCTGCCCCCAAGTGGAATTTGAAAATGGATGTCTCATTCAATGGTGGATATAAAAAATGCATGGTATCCTTTGCAAGAGGAGGACATTGTCTACCAGCTCCTTCAATGAGGCGCTCATCATAGCTGGTGTTCGACTATGGACAATAAATTGTTGTGATACTCAGATAATTAACCACCAAATCAAATCAGTTCAAGGAGGTGCATAGGAAGGAGAGAGAGACAAGGAGGTGCACAGGAAGAAGAGAGAGACAAAGAGGTGCACAGGAAGAAGAGAGAGACAAGGAGGTGCACAGGAAGAAGAGAGAGACAAGGAGGTGCACAGGAAGAAGAGAGAGACATGGAGGTGCATAAGAAGAAGAGAGAGAGAGAGGGGGGAGGGGAAGATCTCAGAATATATATATATATATATATATATACACATGTTGTTCTTCTTTCGGCTGCTTCTGTTAGGGGTCGCCACAGCGGATCATCCGTTATGATCCGCATACTGATTTG
>NC_140974.1:4584063-4609063 GCF_056783735.1 Eptatretus burgeri
TTATTCTCAAACGTTTTTATACCAAAGTATAATGACACTCGGTGGAGAACATACCTCCGCCAAGCTGAACAGTTTATGCTTTGCATCCTACTGATGGGCTGGATCTGAATCAAAATCTAATCCACTTGTTCTTGTCACCTAACCAACTCATCCACCAAGTTTAGTCATAACTCGTCCACAATGTTTGGAGATATTACAATATATATAGTCTTTGGCCCAATCTCTCAATTTTAGAAATTAGACCTATGTTCACCTTTTGAACTTAAAAATAATTGGTGGTTGTATTCATTGACCTGATATGCAAATCCTGTTCAAATTTCAAGTCAATCGGATGAAAATTGAGGATTTTAGAAACTGCATTGAAGTTGTTCACCTTTAGCCTATGTTGACCTTTTGGCATATGATGACCTCAAAAATAATTTGAAATTCTATTTCGTGACCTGATGTAAATATCCTGGTCAAATTTCAAGTCAATTGGATGAATATTGACAATATTTTTTAATTTCGGCCAATGTTGACCTCAAAAATCGTGATGATGGGCTGATGGGCTGCATAGTGTGATGATGATTGGTAATTAAGACCATGTGTATCCACATGCTGTACTACTTCCCACCAAGACACTGGTCACTCGCAAGACCGGGCAAAATGCAAAAATCTAGCAAGAAGAGGATATTTATGACTGATATAGAAGTTTCTTTTCTTCAAATTAGGTCAGAAATGAACATTCGTGTTGGTGATTTTGAATGTATCATTTATGGCAAGTATAAGTTATTGGGAAAATCAGTCTCAATCAAAGTTGAGACACCCACATACCTTCTGACTTGACAAATGACTTATGAAAATGGAGAGAAACACAAAATCAATGTTTTCTTTCTTGGGATATGAGGTTGCCATATAACATTCAGGGAGGACAATACATTTGGTGTGCAGCCTTGCATACCACTTCTTTTTTTTGTGAACCTCAAACCCTTTATTCCTCCAACCAGTTTCAGAATCGTGCACTCAGTGTGTTGTTCACCAACTCCATCAAATTTTTTATGTCCTACTTATTTTTCAATGCACTCCTATACCAGCCCAGTTTCACGTGTTATGGTACATGTCATGTACTGTACTTGCATGTCATTCTGCAAATCAATTACAGGTATCTCCTGACAATATTAGGCTAGTTAAACCAGCCAATGATTTGTTCAAATTGCCTCACCTACTTCCTGATGTAAAGGATAGCTGATAGCCAGGAAGGCAGCGGTACTTGCACACTGTTCCGACCTCATGACTGGGTCTGCCACAGCGTTTGGTGCGGAGCCGAGCATGTGACAGGACTGGTGCAGTGACACACACTAGTTGGCAAGATGCCTCCGGAAAAGACCAGAGCCCATCTGCCAAGCATGCCAGAGTGACGTCGGAACCTAGATCCCAAGAGAGAGTCGTAGGACAAGATCCCAAGAGAGCCATAGCCAGAGGTGTTGGTGGAAAAGGACAAAAGGAAAAATATAATCAGCAACAGTTGTTTTGGTGATTGTGCCAGAGCTTATATACACTCCACAATGTATATCAGTTGCTGTCACATTAGGCAACAATGCACGAGTACTTTTTTCAATTGAAATCAAGCAACAGAAAATGTCATCTTTAATGGTGGTATTATTCGTAATAAATATATCATGCATGATACCTTGAAAAGGTGTGTACAAATATCTCAGAATCCAAGAGTGTATTTATCAACAGTAGGACGATTATCTTTATAAAAGTGGGATTCACCACGAGTACCATTGTTTACTCTTGACATGTTGTACACGCTCCATTCGGTTACCCAGGAGTTGGGCTGGTGGTTGGCAATGGAATGTACACTGCTTTGTGAAAGTGGTGCCATTGGGGCATGACATTTCTGCATGATCCACGTGACTCGGGTATGGTATTCCACAGTCTACTGGATTACAACTTGGCTCAGGTGTCCATGCGCCTTCCTTGCACTGAACCTGCAACAATATTAAAATATCAGCATCAGGGCCAAAAATTATTCTGAAGTCATCATGTGACACTTGTCTAAAAGAAGCACAAGAAACTTAGATGGATACTTTTGGGATATTGAAGGGATGGCACAATAGCTCAAAGGCAGCATACATACAAGAAAGGTTTGTAAAATCATTTGTTGGTAGTCTCATGCTGTGTCTAATCATTGAAGACACCAAAGGTCTAATAGCAAGTCTAATAGCATTGGCAGTCTAATAGCAAGCTACATAAATTCAAAGTATTAGTGCCATGGCTGATAAAAAAATGGAATCAAGACCAAGGAAAACAAGAACAGCACAAGGTAGAGTGCATAGTTTTGCCTCGTGTGTTCATTCTGAACAAAAATACCATTGTTAACTGAACATACTACTATTATGGCCCACTGCTATTGTGGCCCATATAACCTTATCATACATCCACCCTATTATGTCACATACAGCATTGCCATTATCCAAAGCTTTATTTGATTGATTATTGGAATATTTAACGACCATTTTTGTGCAAATAAAGGCTAAATTGTGTCAATGGATGTGAATATGAAAAAAAATTTCAAACTATATTCCCCATGACTAGTTGATCATATTGTGACGTTCACGGGACTTGAACAGTCCCGCCAACGTAGGATGAGCCGAAACGATGGAGGCGGTTTATTGTTTTACAATGCAAGGGTGGCAGTTTTGATCGCTCAAAAGCAAACGGGACGAGGAAGGTGGCACAAGTCACTTTTTACTGAGTTAATAACGTTTATTTCTACACAAGAGCGATAAGAAGGCTCGGCAAGAGGAGGGATCTGTGGGAGATTTGACGAAAGGTGGTGTGAATTCGGGCGTAGGGGAAAAAACACAAAAAATTTCAATGTATATACAGAAAAATATAAAGAATCAATTCATCGGTACATGGATCTCAAAGCCTCCAAGGCGCCAGGTATGTACGTACGTACACACACACACACACACACACACACACACACACACACACACACACACACACACACACACACACACACACACACACACACACACACACACACACACACACACACACACACACACAACGTAGCTAGTTCGTCAGGCTTGCCCGTGGTGTCGATGCAAAAGTCATGGGATTGGTGCCGGACGAGCTGGCGTTGCGCCTGTCAGGGGCAGGAGACACGGTGGTGCAGATGTTCCGTGAAACCTTCCGTGCAGAAATTGTGGTTCTTGGCCTGTGAGCTCCAACCAGCCCCTGTGGTGTTGTTCTTGGTGGTGTCGACTTCCTGCGGTGTGGGCCCAAAACCGCTCACAGCCGTCAGGGAACCCAGTTCATGTGCCAAGATGCGAGCAGAAGAGGGAGGCAGGTCTGCCCACCGTCCGGTCCCGTACCCAGAGCCAGCGGAACAGGAGAGCCAAACGAGGTGAGGCACGAGGCACAGCAAGGTCACGAGGCACGACGAATCAAGGAATGAGCAAGCGCAATGAGAGAGAGAGAGAGAGAGAGAGAGAGAGATGCAATGAACGCTCCGTCCAGAGGGGCTGAGAGATGAGAGCCTCGACAAGAGCGGGCTAAGAGAAGAGAGCCTCGACAAGAGGGCTGAACAAACTCCGCCAGCTATTTTTTTTTTTTTAAATATCTATCTATCTCTATCTCTATCTCTATCTCTATCTCTATCTCTATCTCTATCTCTATCTCTATCTCTATCTCTCTCTCTCTCTCTCTCTCTCTCTCTCTCTCTCTCTCTCTCTCTCTCTCTCTCTCTCTCTCTCTCTCTCTCTCTCTCTCTCTCTCTCTCTCTCTCTCTCTCTCTCTCTCTCTCTCTCTCTCTCTCTCTCTCTCTCTCTCTCTCTCTCTCTCTCTCTCTCTCTCTCTCTCTCTCTCTCTCTCTCTCTCCAATCAGATCGTTTCATCCTCATGAGTCCTCGTAACTTCCCACAAAGCCCCTCATTGGTCCTCCGCCTGCCGCCTGCCGCCTTCCGCCTTCCGCCAATAATCATCAAGGGGGCGGAGCCATCCGCAGCACCGTTCTGTCACGGCAAGCCTACAGGAAATACTAAAAGGGAATACATATCAACACTTACCCAAACCCTTCTCGCTATCTAATTACGTGACAGTTATCATTTCTCCCTTAAAGAAATGGACATTTACTAGACAATTTATCACCACTGAATTCCTACTTCATTACATCGAGATCCTGGTACAACTCGAACAGCATGGCATACCTAATTAAACTTCCTAATTACCCTTTGAATGCATACCCCCCCCCCCAGATGTAACAATATGTTTAAAATTTCACATCGATCTGTTAAGCGGTTCTGGAGAAGAAGATTTTTTTTTTACGTTTTAATTTTCAATCCAATATTACCGCTAGACTACATGACCGATGACGTCATGCATTTAATTATTCACTCACATCAGGTCGTAGATCAGATATGACATTTCAGATAAGGATTATGATTTAACCAATTATGGCTGGAAAACCAGTTTACTGATGACATCATCGTTATCACCCTATATACCCCATAGGGAGTTGATGATATGTGCCAAGTTTCAATTTTATTTGTTGAGCGGTTTCGGAGAAGATGTCCAACATTTTCCCCTTTATTGCAATATGGCTGCCATATCATGTGACCAATGATGTCAGAGTTATCAATAAAATATTCGCCGCAGGGAGCCCTTCCTATGTTAAAAGTTTCACATCGATCAGACAAGCGGATTCAGAGAAAAATTTTTTTAACCTAAAATACATCGACAAGAACACACACAAACATACAGACAAACAGACAGACAAACAGGGATGTTGCAATAGTCTTGCATCCCCTTCGGGGTGAGATTAACAATGTGATTAAGAAGGGTATTTGCAAAATTCATGTAAATAAGGAAATCTTTTGTAGTTTTTCATGATTCAGCGATGATGAAGACCCAAGCCAGGAGAGACAGATGTGATGCCCTCGGGGCAGAGACAGATGTGATGCCCTTGGGGCAGAGACAGATGTGATGCCCATAGGAGAGAGCAGTTGAGCGACGAACCCCATTGAGCGACGAACAACGGTCATTCAGAATGCGAGTAGTTTTTGCTTGTGGTCGGTAAAAACATTCCTTGATTAGCTCCTCAAACCTGAACTTGATGGAAAATAATTTGATCTAATTTGATCATATATTTATTTATTAATCTCTTCTTTCTCCCAGCCTTTTTTTGTTTTTTGTTAGCTTCCCTATTATTCACCTCTGTCTTCCAGGCCAGCACACATTTTGCGTTTACAAAGTCAAGTCTCATGGAAGAGCTGGGACACAGAATGGATCAGGATGCAACAGAACAAAAGGAAGAGTTGAAAGAGAGGGGGAAAATATACTAAGAGCAGGGTTGAGGGACAAAATAGAGAGAGATTTGGACAAATATGGAGTGTTGTGAAGAATGAGGTATAAAGGAGGACACACAGGGTGGACAAGATTCATGCCAAAGCAAATTCTCAGGAAAGAAAGACTGAAAATTTGGAAAGAGGTGGGTGGACTCAGGGGGCAGGGGTGGGAGGAGGGGAGTTTAATGAGGCAGAAAAGATCATGGTTTTGGTGCTGATATGAGATGGTTGTGAATAGGTGTCTTGAACATCTGGAGAGAAGAATGAAATTGAAGATAATGTGGTGGTTGGTGGGAAAAAAAAAAAAAAAAAAAAAAACGAGGAACGAAGGAGTGGAGGTGAGCAGTGATTCTGGATTTTGGGAGTTTCCCCAGAAGGGGGTTGCTGGAGAACCACGTACACCCTACAGAAACCTGGGGGGAGCAGGTGGGGGCATTTAAAGTGCAGAGAGTGAAAGGCCAGAAAGTAAGCAGTATAAAACAGAGAGAACAACGACCTGTCTGCAACGGGAAAGGGATAGGACCTAAGTATCAGCTTCATCACAGGAGAATCCAATCATCTTGAAGGCCTTGGTTTCCATGGTGTCAAGCTGAGCAAGGTGTGAGGTAGGGGTGTGAGCCCAGATGGGAGAGAAGTTCCCTTTCAAGATGCAGATGAAGGCTTTTTAGGGAAATAGAAGTTCAGCTGTGCCTAGGAAAGGCATCGCATGAGGGAGCATGCCAAGTCGACTGCTGGATTTGAAGACCGACTTAGAAATAGGGCTTGTTCAAGAAAAATAATGGCTGTTCGTGAGACCCAAAACTTTGAGTAACTGAACTTCTTTAAGAGGTTTGTTGAGAAAGTTGGTGGCAGGGTTTTCCAGATGGTCCTTTCAGAAAGAGAGAGAAAGAGATTTGTCAGGCTTGAAATACATATTTTCCAAGTGTTTGACCAGCTTGTGTTCCCATCAAGGCCTGAAGAGTGGAAAAAGGCTGCAGCATGTCTATTTGAAGTATGAAGGATGTCCTGAAAAAGGGTCGAGTCATCAGCAAATAGATAAAGAGGACTTTCCAGAGAGTCAGATAAATTGTTGATGAGATTAGGAATAAGACAGAATCCAGAACACTGGATTGGGGCACTGCCACCTTGGCAGGGAGGGGAGACTACAGAATTCTGCTGAGAGCCACTCATAGTCGAGTAAGTAACCCGAGGTTGGATTTGGCCTTGTATGGCAAAGGCAGAGAGTTTGGAGAGCAAGGCGGAATGCCAGACTGTATTGAAAGCTCGAGATATGTCTAGAGAGAAGGACTTCATCTCATGTCTGACATTGAAGGCCTCCATTGATTGTTGGAAGTGTAGAAACAGCATGTCAAAGGTAGAATGACCTGGTCTGAATCCAACTTGATGCCCTGAGATGAGGTGAGTAGAGAAAAGGAAGGATTTTATGTCTAATATGGTGATGGATTCTGTGACCGTGCCGATGATTGGAAATAAATTGATGTCTGTAGTTAATGAGACCAGAGGATATGCAAGAGCATATTTTTAGGAAACATGAGCTGATGCCATCTGGTTCAGTTGCAAAATCAGTGAGTTGAGGGTTGCCAGAATTGTACCCACCTTCTCAGGTGCCAAAGACACAGAGTCGAGGAGCAGTTTGGTGCAACTGGATATGGTGGGAACAGAGCGAGGGGTTGGTGTCACGAGATTTGGAAGCAAACACAGAAATGAGACATTCGGCCATTTCACAAGTGGAGTCGGCTGTGGTGCCATTTGAAGTGATTGAGGCAATGTAGGGGGAGAGTACTCTAGCAACAGACTGAAGAATGTGTCACCATGTTTCAAATGAGGGGAGAAGTTTGAAAGCTCATTCTTGAGGTTGCAAATATATTGTTTGCTGGTTCTTCTGAGAGTGGACACACACTTGTTGCGGAGACAAACACTGCTCAGCTGCGTGTGGAGCCAAACACCAATCAGATGCGTCTGGAGCTAAGCTGGCCAGAGACAAACTCCACCCAGACACGTCTGGAGACAAACTCCGTCTGGACACGTACAGAGACAAACTCTGTCCAGACATGTAGAGAAAAACTCCGTCCGGACACGTACAGAGACAGACTCCGTCCGGACACCTACAGAGACAGACTCCGTCCGGATACCTACAGAGACAGACTCCGTCCGGACACGTACAGAGACAGACTCCGTCCGGACACGTAGACAGACAGACTCCGTCCGGACACGTACAGAGACAGACTCCGTCCGGACACGTACAGAGACAGACTCCGTCCGGACACCTACAGAGACAGACTCCGTCCGGATACCTACAGAGACAGACTCCGTCCGGACACGTACAGAGACAGACTCTGTCCGGACACGTAGACAGACAGACTCCGTCCGGACACGTACAGACAGACTCTGTCCGGACACGTACAGAGACAGACTCCGTCCGGACACGTACAGAGACAGACTCCACCCAGACACGTCCAGAAACAAGCTCGGTCTGGACACGTACAGAGACAAACTCCGTCTGGACACGTACAGAGACAAACTCCGCCCGGACACGTACAGAGACTGATTCCGTCCGGACATGTCCAGAGACAGACTCCACCCAGACACGTCCAGAAACAAACTCCGTCTGGACACGTACAGAGACAAACTCCGTCAGGACACGTACAGAGACAAACTCCGCCCAGACACATACAGAGAAACTCTGTCCAGACAAGTCTGGAGACAAACTCCATCTTGACAAGTCCAGAGACAAACTCAATCCAGACATGTCCAGAGACAAACTACGCCCAGACACGTCCGGAGACAGAAAGATGTGTGGGAAGGTGCTGGTCTGCATTATGCAGGGGCGGAGTGAGGATGGGACAGAGAGAGACAGAAGCAGGTCGGGGGAGGGGAGTTAGCAGAGAGAAAATGTTATACTTTATGAACACACACACACACACACACACACACACACACACACACACACACACACACACACACACACACACACACACACACACACACACACACACACACAGTATTAGTGCTTGGCTGATATTGGCAATTCTTCAGGAATCGGCAGATTGGCATCAATGTGATGACTGACTACAGTACTAACTGTATACAACACAAAACCTGAAGTAGTTTTCACCCTTGTTTTGGGGGAATTTCAATAAACAAATTATAAAAACAATGTTGCATTATAGACATTTCAGGGAGATGTGCAGAAACATTAATCTTTATAAACAGCTGCCAATCGTCAAGTGACGGATGGAAAAAAAATTGGCTCTGTAATTTAGAAAACACGTGAATATGGCAAACGGCTCCGAAATCGGGTGTTATCAAATATATTTTGCTTTGAAACTCACAAAGAGAAGCATATAACCTTTGTGAATCATGTACCTCTACCTTGTAGCAATTGCCGACTGTACATCACAATCACAACACGAACTACACCGCTATGGACAACAGGGCGCTCAGAAAGTGGATAAAGCACTCAAGCAAGCACTCCAATTAAATGGTTGATAAGGAACAGTTGGCCAGGTTGTTGCTGCATACCATATAGGATCCCTTTAACTTTAAAGCTGGTCTTCACCACGTCTGCAGCAGTTAAAGAAATTAAATAAATTTGTTTAAAGAATGACTTTATCCACAAAAGAGTTGCTGTTTAATGTAAAACAACCCTGGAGACATAGCAAAGTTTAATCACCCATGAAAATAAATTGCAGATAATTCGCCATGTTGCCTGTTTGTCTGTGCACGCACCACGTAGTACATCATTCGCTGTCCGCATAAATGTTATAACTATTTAAAAACGTTTGTTTTTCACCAGATTTGCTTTGATTCCCTGTAGAGCACCGTGCAAAACCTCCGAAAAAATAGACATAGATCTGGCACATGCTATGGATCGGCAGTCCCTCTGGGGGACAGGTCACGAGGTCGAGCAGTGCATGCATTAAATCATGTAGCTCAATGAAGCTGGTTAATTTTGGCACGTTCCTAAATTTTTTGTTCGCTCGATACAATTCTCCAAACAGTAGAAACAGATAAGTTTAATGCTTTGGAAATTTCACATTTTCTTGTGTTTATATGGAGAAGGGGGGAACCTAGCCTTGCTTGCTCATAGTAAATTGGTATATCGGCTTAGTTATAAGACTCGTTATTTCTTTAAATTATCAGATTTCACAAAAGATTTCGACAATTATTTAATCTGGATGATATCCGATCCTCAAAAGCGAAATCATATTTTGATGATAAACTTTAATTAGTCCATGAGAGTACATTGTGGAAAATTGCATCATATAATGCATGAAATTGCTCCAAGCTCCTAATTTGAAAACTATAGTACTTACAAAAATGATGTACCCAGTGATTCGTAGCCATGATGAACAGGCATTCAATATGAGTGATGAAAGTGAAAAAAAAACCTTTATCGTTAAGAAATCATTGCAGCCTGTTCCAAGCCAGGCATGGTTGAGCAGGCCAAAAAACATAGCGGCTTCAGGCTCCAGCGAGGTTACGCAGGAAACACCTTAAGACCCCAGAGAGTGAAGTGGCTTCAGATATGCCTGATGAAGGATATAATTAAATAAGGCCATTAATTACCTTCAAAAAGGATGTTTTAATTAACACAAACACCCAATTTTCACTCATGCACTTCCTTGGAGTTCCCTTAGTATGCATGCAAAGTTTCAGGCTGCGAGGTTTCATGGCTTTGGAATGATGGGGTGCTCTGCTCTTTCTTGTTTTCACTTACACACGATGTGGTGTTGTGTGTGCGCTTTTTGTTACCTCTGCCACCGAAGGTGAAGGAGGTTATGTTTTCACACCTGTCTGTCTGTTTGTTAATTGCTGAAATCCAAAGGATTTCGGCAATTATGTTGGTCAGTTGTGTGTGTCATTCTGTGTGTCTGTCAGTCTGTTTGCTTGTTTGTGTGTTTGTTTACCCTGTAGCAGCCACACTGTTTCAACGATCATGACCAAACTGGGTACAGACGTCAGCCATGGTCCAACTTAGACACGTCGTTTTTGATTAATCTCGGTCAAAGGTCAAGGTCAAGGTCACCGAAAAACCGAAATTCTTATATTCGCAATAACGTCCGCTAAAATGATTGTATCGACTTCAAACCAAACCAAAATGTGCATCTTCCAATTCTGCATCCAACCATATGTCTCATTGGGGTGTCACACCAACACCCTTATTAGTGGTCGGGGGTCGAATGTCAGGGGGGTCGGGTCAAAAATTTCAAATTGCGATAAAAACGTCATTTCGATCCCGATTGACTTCCAATTTTGCATGTGGTATCTTGGTATGCGTCCTATTATATACCAAAAATTATGAAATTTGGTTCAGCCACTTCCGGTTACCATGGGAACAAAGTTCCCTAATGATAAACAAATGCAAATTTTCAGATTTTAAAAAAGTTTGACAGTGTCCACAATTGTGCAGATTTGTTCACCAATATTTGCACCCATGTAGGCAATAGAACTGGCTACTGATGTGTTAAGTTTGGTTGACCTTCAATCAAGGTCAATGTCAAGGTCGACTATAAACAGTGAATCGTTTTTTTTGTCATAACGTACTCAAAAATGGTCGTATCGACTTCAAACTAGGCTTAAAATGTTCACAATCATATCTCTAATTATGATTTTACACATTTGCATGCGAAAAAATGCAAAGTTTAGAAGTTTGCCCCAAGTCGAAGTTGAGGGGGGTCACGTAAAAGTTGATTTTCACTTTAAAACGGCCATAACTCAAAAAACAGTGACAGATAGCGACTACATTATCATTATCAACATATAGGAATTTGCATATGACCTTTGATTTGACACCAACTTTGTTGACTTTGTGTGACCTTGTAAGATCAAACCTGAGGTCGCAGGTTTTTACAATTATGAGAAAGTGGCCATAACTTCAAGAGTTTGAAAGATAGAGCAACGAGGTTTACGTCATATTGATCGCCATCGAAAAGTAGGGAAATATTTTTAGTTATTCTCCATCACTTCCGGTTTTCGAGATATATCGAATAAATAAATAAATATTATTTTTGATAATTTCTCAATTGATTGATGTAACAAGCTAAATATTTATGATTTTTAGATTAATTTCAGCAAATTGTTCAATCACATCAGAAACCATCAGCCAGAATGACTACATAATTGGTATGGACCCTCTTTAGGGAAGGTCTATCAAGATTGTTCAAAGTTTAGAAAAAAAATGGATTTAAAAAAACATGCCTTGTGTTCATAATGGGGAAATATTGAAAGTGTTGTAAATTCGTTGTTATTGGTTTCATTCCAGGGAGGTTTGATCTCGCGCATGCATAGCTTTTCACTCTTTGAAGTCACAAGGTCAAGGCAAATCTGGTGACCTTGAAAGATCAAACTCCAGTTTTTGTTTTTTCAGAGATCATGGAGATATGTCAAAGTTATTCCGGCAATTCCTTGTTCAACGAGCAATTTCATTTGTTACTTACGAAATCTAAAGATTTCTAAAGAAATCTAAAGATTTCGTAAGTATATTGATGACTTCCGTCCTCTGTTTGTGTGTTTGTGTGTTTGTTTGTAGGCACGAGAACTCGAGAATGGAAGAAGCTACCGATGTCAAATTACACCACGTGATTCAGGAGGATGATGGCTAGCGCTGATTAGATTTTGGTCAAAATCGGTCAAAGGTCAAGGTCACAGTGAGGTCAAACATTCGATTTTGATGGTTTGGTACAGAATCATCGTAGAAACTTCTGGTTTGTGTCGCTACCTTCTCTAGAGACAGCTTTTATTAGACATGGTCAGAGGTGAAGTTGACAATTTCGTAAGTACCAGTCTATGACTGCTTGTTTGTTTGTTTGTTTGTTTGTGTGCAGGATATTTCAATACATTGTGGACGGATTTGGACGAAACAGTGGTGGACATGTTGGGTGTGTGACAAGGAATAATGGGTTCAATTTTGCTGAAGATCCGAATCCGGATCTGGATATGAGAATTATTTAATTTTTGAAGTGATTCTTCACCATTGAAAGATTGGGCCAAAAACGATTTGTTACTGTAAAGCATGATATTTCATGAATGTATATGATATTTCAAAAATGTGTATGGCCTGAAATGTTCTCGTGGATCAGGCATTGCATGGTGAAGGTATGCACTCCACAGAGTGCCCTTCTAGTTATTTTTGTGTTTCCGTGGTACAAACACGGCTGGTTTCATGTCCTGGTTTGGCATGATGAGTTGTTGGTTGTGTGAGTGTTGGGGTTCTCGTTGGGTGTTGTGCACATGCAGATGTGGTGTCTGGGATTGAATGTTGTTTGTTGCTCACTTTATCCAGCCGTTTGCACCATCCAGTTTTCACCATTTGCATCAGAAGTGTGTATTGTGTGGGTACGTCCACCGTCTCCCCAGTTAGACCACCCTCCCGGCTCTTCACGTGCCACACTCCCAAAAATCAACCTGTGCCGTTTGTTCGATGTTGTATCGAACACACGGGTCCCATCAAAGTCAAATTTGTGGCCAGATTGCAGGCAATGATGTGCTATCGCTGACTGGGTCACCTTTCTGAGCCTAATTACTCGACCATGTTCATCTCGCCATTGTTTTAAATTTCTTCCAGTTTCACCAATACAGAATTGATCACAGTCTTTGCATGATGAATGGTAAACTACTCCAGATTTAGCACCAGTTGGTATTGGGTCCTTTCGTTTTGAAATGACATTACGGATGGTGCGGAGAGGCTTGTAGGCGATGCCAATCCGTGCACCACGTACTATCATGCCAATCCTTTCAGAAAGGCCCAGGTAGTATGGCAGCACACAGTGCCCAAGTGTGCTTGGCTCCTTCCTTTCTGTCTGTTTTGGTTCTTCCAATGTGGGGAGTGTCCCCTTGCTGTACCCATTTTTAAGCACGACTCCTCAAACTAATCTGATTTCTTTAATTGCTTCGGCTTTGGAAGATGACACCCTCCATGCCCGAGCTGCTAAGGTCCGTGCTTCACTGCGTTTGTGGGAGATTGGGTTGCAGGAGTTGATTATTATGATCGGGTTGATTGTTATGTGAGCATTATGAACAGGGCCAGATTTATGTTGTGGGGCCCTGGGCCATAGAAGTACGCGGGGCCCTCTCAGGGCCTCAGCCATTTTCACTTCATATATGCTTATAAAAGTATTCATATATAAATGCACCAACCTCGGCTGGGCAAAAGAAAAAATAAAATGTTCTAGTAAGTTGACAGATATTACGGTGATTGTTATACATGTACAAGATGTATATTAAAATCACTGATCAGAGTAACGGTACAATAACAAATTAGAGTCACTAGAATAGACCGCAGAGCTTTACATTTGTCTACACATCAAAGTTGCAAGTTCTTTCCTATAGGTTGTTGTTGTAACACAATTGTCAAAGTTCGTCGGTAAAACTAGAGCATCGAACTGTTTCATGCTGACATAAAGTCACAGTAGAAAATTCTGGTGTTGAACGATAAACAAAACGCATCACTCACACTGTTGTTGTCCACAGTCTGGCACAAAACGCATTTTTCATCGCAGCGGGCAAAAAAACCACATGGCAAGGCGACATTTTTAACACAGCGTCTCCTGGCTCACGGTAGGCGAAGTCACAGGGAAGCAACAACAATCAATATACATGACTAGTTAACCGGCACAGTGTGGCGGCACAACACACCTTATAAATATCATAAAATATTATCCGGTGTGTAAACTTGAACTACACAATTATAGTATAACCACCCCAGCAGTACGCCTGCGCAGCAAACATAGATTCAGGGCGGGCGTGTAATTTTGCAAAAATGAAATAGAGACGGACATAGCTTGCTGGGATTGGGAAAACCCTCACTTCTTTCGTGTGACCTATTTCTGTGGTAGACCTTAAGATTGCGCTCTTAAGATCAGTGGAAAGGAAAAAAAAGTAAGTTAAAAGATGTAAAATAAATGATAAACATAACCAAACGGATGCCAAATTAACAGGTATAGTGAGTATTTGTTTCGTGATTCACTGACCATTTACACAAACGAACTAGATTTTTTTCACAAACAAACAAAAGGTGGGAAAATAGCAGAATTTCTTGTAATCTTTGCGTTTGCGCGGGGCCCCTGGGAGGCGCGGGGCCCCGGGCCGTGGCCCTGTGGGCCCTGCCCTAAATCCGGCCCTGATTATGAATGCTCACAAAGACATCACGTGGCAGGCTGCTCACTCGTATCTTCTGATCCGGGTGTTTCATTTACATAAGAACCTAAACGTTTCTGTTCAGTGTCCTCAACCTCAGTGCACAGGGAACAAAACTGTCTGACATGACCTTTGGCTGTTGGAGTGTCTTGTCATTCACGACCATCTTCTTCAAACTTTACATGCATTGGCTGGTGTTGCATAGATGAGACATCTTTATGTTGTGTGGGTTCTGTGGGTTATGTCCACCAGTGGCCTGCTACAATCAGAAGCATGCCTGGAGGATCATCAATATCATTTAAGGCTGTCCTGCGGTGTGTGCGAGCCAGGGGATTCCATTTTGGAATTTTGATGGATCCTGGGCAGATATGGGCCTTGGCCCGATCCTACCTCCAGAGATACAGGCTTGGCAACAAGCTGCGGGTTGCAGGGTAGGGTACTGGCAACAACAAAGAGTCATGTGTGCTGTAAAGAGCTCCTTAAAGTCAGCTGAACTTTGCTGTGAAGAAGGAAGGGTCCCGTCATGAGGGGTCCCTCGTGAAGGTGTGGGTGGAAGTCGCAGGCAACTGTAGTTCCCGACTGAGTTTGCCACCTGGGCTTGGAAAGGTCTGGGATGCTCTGGCAGGTGGACTTGTGGACCCTGCTGGGTTGTGATCTTTATTGGTTGACTCATGCCCCCAGAGATCCAGGGGAAACGCAGCATTCCTGGTGGCGCTGTATTCTTGGGCGAGCTTTTCGTGGGCTTGGCCCGAGGGGTGTCCTCAACTTCAGTTGGGTTTCCTGTTGTTTGATCTCAATTTTGCTTTGATTTGATTTATCTATTGTCTGTCTTTTTGTTTTAGCTTTCAGCAATTTCAGGGGGGGGGGGGGAGACCATGACATGCATGATGTCAGGTGAAACGGGTCCTAATTTGGTTTCCCACCTACATGTTTCTGCCTGGGGTTAGCAACCGGTTGTGCATTCCAATACTTAAAAGGAAAAAGGGTGTTATGACTTTTGATTGAGTGTGTCTTTATTATTTACTTTGGTGGGATATCAGGGTGGGAGAATGGGGGGGAAAATGGTTATGTTTTTCCATTCCTTTGTTTCGTTAGTTAGATGTCCTTTGTCATGGGGTGGTAGGTGCATTTCTTTTGGTTCATTGTTTTTAAATCTAATACCTGCCTGCGTTTCTTTTTGTAATATCATTGGTTGTTTGATCATCCCTGTAATTGTCATTGATTGTATTACTGGTGCTTGTGTGGGGGGCAATTCTAGCCACCTAGGGCAATACAAGCTGTTTATTCAACGAAATAAAAGACACTCTTGTGCACAAGAGGAAGGCCCCAGCTTGCAACATCATTGCAAGCCAAAGACTGAACTCAATATATAAACAGTGGGGAGAACAAGTATTTGATACACTGCCGATTTTGCAGGTTTTCCCACTTGCGAAGCACGTAGAGGTCTGTAATTTTTATCATCGGTACACTTCAACTGTGAAAGGGAGAATCCAAAACAAAAATCCTGAAAATCACATTGTATGATTTTAAAATAATTAATTTGCATTTTATTGCATGAAATAAGTGTTTGATCACCTCCCAACCAGAAAGAATTCCGGCTCTCACAGACCTGTTAATTTTGTCTTTAAGAAGCCCTCCCATTCTCCACTCATTACCTGCACCTGTTTGAACTCGTTATCTGCATAAAAGACAGCTGTCCACACTCAATCAATCAGACTCCAACCTCTCCACAATGGGCAAGACCAGAGAGCTGTCTCAGGACATCAGGGACAAAATTGTAGACTTGCACAAGGCTGGGATGGGCTACAGGACAATAGGCAAGCAGCTTGGTGAGAAGGCAACAACTGTTGGCGCAATTATTAGAAAATGGAAGAAGTTCAAGAAACAGTCAATCTCCCTCGGTCTGAGGCTCCATGCAAGATCTCACCTCGTGGAGCCTCAATGATCATGAGAAAGGTGAGGGATCAGCCCAGAACTACACGGCAGGACCTGGTCAATGACCTGAAGAGAGCTGGGATCACAGTATCAAAGAAAACCATAAGTAACACACTACGCCGTCATGGATTAAAATCCTGCAGCGCACGCAAGGTCCCTCTGCTCAAGCCAGTGCATGTCCAGGCCCATCTGAAGTTTGCCAATGACCATCTGGATGATCCAGAGGAGGAATAGGAGAAGGTCATGTGGTCTGATGAGACCAAAATAGAGCTTTTTGGTTTAAACTCCATTCGCCGTGTTTGGAGAAAGAAGAAGGACGAGTACAACCCCAAGAACACCATCCTAACCATGAAGCATGGAGGTGGAAACATCATTCTTTGGGGATGCTTTTCTGCAAAGGGGACAGGACGACCGCACCGTATTGAGGGGAGGATGGATGGGGCCATGTATCGCGAGATCTTGGCCAACAACCTCTTTACCTCAACAAGAGCATTGAAGATGTGGCGTGGCTGGGTCTTCCAGCATGACAATGACCCGAAACACACAGCCAGGGCAACTAAGGAGTGGCTCCGTAAGAAGCATCTCAAGGTCCTGGAGTGGCATCGCCAGTCTCCAGACCTGAACCCAATAGAAAATCTTTGGAGGGAGCTGAAAGTCTGTGTTGCCCAGCGACAGCCCCGAAACCTGAAGGATCTGGAGAAGATCTGTATGGAGGAATGGGCCAAAATCCCTGCTGCAGTCTGTGCAAACCTGATAAAGAACTATAGGAAACGTCTGATCTCTGTAATTGCAAACAAAGGTTTCTGTACCAAATATTAAGTTCTGTTTTTCTGATGTATCAAATACTTATTTCATGCAGTAAAATGCAAATTAATTATTTAAAAATCATACAATGTGATTTTCAGGATTTTTGTTTTAGATTCCGTCTTTCACAGTTGAAGTGTACCTGTGATAAAAATTACAGACCTCTACGTGCTTTGTAAGTGGGAAATCCTGCAAAATCGGCAGTGTATCAAATACTTGTTCTCCCCACTGTAGTTTCACCAGGGTGTGTCTAAACAACAGATGGAACTTTGTGGATTTTAAAATTGCAACATAGAAGTATAATTGGTCTGTTATGGAGCTTGCTTATAGCCCCGAGGGGAGATGTGCGTGCGTGTGTGCGTGCGTGCGTGCGTGCGTGCGTGCGTGTGTATGGTTATTTCTTGCTGCTGACTCAGATGGTCATCAGACAGATAGGGTTTTGCAAGGTTGTTTACAACTATAGAGGAATGTGTGTGTTCTGCCCTCTCCTAGTTTTCCCAGAAGATGTTTATTAAAATTCTTTCTCAAAGCACTAAACTAAAGCTATTTGGCATTTTTACCTCATTATAAATTCAATTAATAATTCAGTTTCCACACTTGGTTCTCTTTGATCTGTGAATTGTCCATTGGTTCTTGTGCCTGATTTCTTGTTTCCAGTTTATCGAGTTGGTAAGACTATTGTTTCTGCTTTGTTACCCTCGCCAGAGGAGAGGGTATTGCGTTTGGGTCCATTTGTCTGTCTGTCTGTCTGTCTGCTTGTTTGTTTGTCCACACAGAACTTGAGTGCAGTTTTTCTCTACAACCACTTGTCGGATTGACATGAACTTTTCACCGTAGAAGCGAGTACTCAAGTAGAATATTATCATGATAATTATGACATCATAGGTTACGTGGTGTGGCAGCCATGTTGGAAAAAAAAGAAAAAAATTGGACCTCTGTATCTCTGAAATTGCACCAAGGAACAAATTGAAACTTGGCAGTGGCAAATACTCCTCATGGAGAATAAGGATGATTTTTTTTTTTTATAATTTCATGGGTTCCTTTGTTATGATGTCATAATTGCATATGTAGAATGCTACATCCGATCAGTATGAAAATTTTTGAGGGTCATCTTGAGATAAAATGGTCCACAGAAAAAAATTTCATGACGTTATTGGTCATGTGGTTTGGCAGCCATGTTTTGTACGTTTCTTTTTTTATACCTTCAAAATTCTTCTTCACTAAAACGTCTGAACAGAGAAATGTGAAAGTTTACAACTATGACCACCTATCCATGAGGAACAAAAAGTCCCCAAGTATGATGTCATAGGTCACATGGTTTGGCAGCCATTTTGGATTTACCCTAAAACCTTCAAAAAACTTCTCCAGAACGATTGGACAGATCAAGGGAAAACTTCCCACAAATGTTCCCAAAGCCTTTGGGATACCAAAGTGGTCATGAATAATTAATAGGTCACAGGTGTTGCAGCCATATTGGATTGAATGAAAATAATATATAAATATATATATATATATATATATATATATATATATATATATATATATATACATATACACACATTTCTCTTGAACCGCTTCATCGATCGAAATGAAACTTCATAAATATAATCTAGTAGTGATGGGGAATCCATGTTATAAGTTTCAACCTGATTGGATGCTGGGCCTGACAGCCAGAATTATTTCTTTTTTCCAATCTGTGTTCTTTTTTATTTATTTATTTTTTGATTAAGGCTCACTTGGCTGCGCCTGGATGAGTTTGAGGGTAGAGGAGTAGCAGCTGAAACCCGAATCATATCCAGGTTCTTCATCTTTGCTTTTTGCTTGTTTGGGTTCCTTCTGATGACTCCAATAGAGTGCTGTATCTGCAGTACTTGGTCTTCGATTTGATCTGAATAGATTTTAATCCCATTCTGAACTCAATTGAATAATAATAAACATCATGTGTCAGGGTCAAGTGTTCGATCAAAGCTGGGTTGCATCAAAGCGGGATGTCTTGGTTCCTGGTCGTCACTGCCAGCAGGTATAAAGTGGCAGTTCTAGTTATGTCTGTTATTAATTACAGAACACACCGGTAGACAAACATCACACAAAATACACCACACAAAACCACACAAAACAAGTCCTGGTGAGGGTCTGCTATCACTGATTGCTCTTTTTCTTGTTTTGATTGTGGATTAATTTGCTTTCTTACCTGCTTTGATAATAAAAAGGCTTTGGTCATAAAACCCATAATCAGGGTGAAATTTGGGTTGGCGGCTCTGCATTTATTTACATATGACCTTAATTCTCTGTCATTCAAGACCTGAGTATCACACGGAGGCCATCCTCATCTGGAGACGATGAGTTGGTATAATTTATGAGTATGACATCAGCGTCATGTTGTATTCAGGGTCAGAAGATTCATTTTTGTTCTTTGTTTTTTTTTGTGTTGTTCCTTCTATTTTATAATTCAGTGATCCCACCCTGCCAGTGGATCATATCATAATGACATCTTATTTCATAAAATTTTATTTCTTTGGTTGTAAACGCATGTCCAAACAGTTCAAACGAGAATGTCACAAATTGAGACAGGTCACTGTCATCAAGAAACAAAGTAAAACACGTGCAAAAAAATAGCAGGAAGATTAGATCATACATGTATGATGTCAGAGGAGAAAAATATAGAATGATGGCTAAAATACCTTCGTTCTTTTGCCATGCAAAAGATGAACATGTCCTTCTTCACATTCAGGTTTGCATTCATCTTCTGGAAATCCAAGAGGGCAGCCAATTTTGGCTTGCATGATCTGCAAAGGTGGGCAGGTGCTGTCCCCTGAGGCTGGTTGACAGCAGCTGGAAGAAGTAACTTTGGATCATCAGAACTCATAATAAAAACAAGTGTCAAGTTTATCCCGTGGTAAAATCCCAAGTGACCCAAAATTACTTTCCGAATAAAGAGGTTAGGAAAACAAGAAAAGCTGCAAATGAAACTATTGGAAATTTAATAACACATTTAAATACAATTATTGTTATAAAAATTCATGCCTGGTGTTGGCTTCATGGTTATGGTGATGGGTTTAAGATCCTGCCACGCTGTTGAATTAATACCAGGTGGGGTTGACTCAGCGTGTCATCCTTCTGAGTTTGGCAAAATGAGTACCAGCTTGCTGGGATGATTGAACCATTTGAGTATCCTGTGTCAGTGTCCTGTCCAGGATTGCACCCAATAGCCCAGGAGACTGTTTCAGCAGCACTGATGCTCTGTACAGAGTATGGTCCCAATGGATGTATTGTTATAAAATTGATAATTTCATCACAGACCCCAGGAAGGTTTGAAAAAATTATTTTCTGCATTTGAGGATACAAATACATATAGGAAATAAAGGCCTTTCAAAATGACACCAATGCTAACAAGACCTTTCGTGCATATGCTGTGTGGTACTCATTTTACCGATCTCATAAGGATGACCGGCTGAATCAACCCACCTTGTGTTAATTCATTGGTGAACAGGGGTTTCAACTCAAGACCCTAAGATCTTAAGCCAGTCACTCTAACCATTAAGCCAACACCAGGCTTACACTTTTTCTTTTGACAATAAATACAAAACTCTCGTGTAATTTCTCTTGTGGTCACGGAAACCCAACAAACATTATATTTACAACATCCCTCAAATGAGGCACTCCACAAGGTTCAAAGTCAATTCACTGGCAGTGATGCTCATAGGTTCGGATAGAACGCGCTCGCCTACAGTTCTTTAGCCCTTGCACTGGCCCACATCGTCAAGAGTTTTTGCAGTCTGGGTAGCTGCACGATTTAAGTCCTTTAGGTGATCTGAGAAAGTTATCCAACTCTTTCGTTGTGCAGAAAACAGCCCTTTCTCTCAGGTACTTTTCCAAGTATTTTTGGCTTCTTTTCGAAGCTTTTTGAGCCATCTTGGGTAACAATCCTCATCTCTCACAAACAAAATATGGAAACATGCCCCAATCAACATTGCTGCTATAGGGTCATGCACTTGTGTGTGTGGAACATTCTGGGGTGGATTATGTCATTTTGAAAGTCACATGTTACACTTAACAATAATACACATACATTTAAGTGCTTCTTCATGGTAACTTTTGAAATCCTGAACAACAGTTTTGAGTTTTCACAAATGCAGTTTTTGGTGCTACCTAACAAATGATGGTAGGGTTTCCTATTTCAAAACATTATCTCTTGGGAATGTGCAATAATTATGCAGAGCATGCTTACGATCAGGAATAGTGCTATCAGTAATCTTCTTATATTTTTACTTGTGACATGTTGCAAATCCACAAGAGCTTTGTTTTGCTGTTGCTGCTGTTGTTGTTGGTCAATTTTTGAAATGTGCACTCATTTATCGGACAGCTGCTGGACCACACTCACATCTGTAGCTTGACTCCACCCATAAGAAATGATATGGTCACCATTTTCTGGTGACCTAAAACATTAGGCCTGTAGGCCTCTGCCGATTGTACACTGTCCAGCTTTGTTGCATCACATCTCCATTGACTTTGTTTGGGTCGAGTGCTGCTCACGACGAGCGACCAAAAAAAAATCTAATATGTCAAATAAAAATTAGTAAAGTTTATTCAAGCGTCCGTACCTTCCTAAAAAAAAATGTTACGTCATTTTTGAACGGCCCCATATTGGGGTTAAACAATCCGTGACCGTGTGACGAATTAGCTTGTTCTGATGTAATCGTTCTGATATACAGTATAACTGTGACTAATCAACTCTTTAAAGAGTGCTTTAAATGCGCATTTCCATTCGGCCCGTTACCGGATTTTTAAGGCTAATTCACTCGTGCTTGATGACGAAGTTCCGTACCTTGAATGACCACGTTCAGGTTTTTTTATGAACAAAAGGTTTATTTCCAGAGAGAGCAGGAGAGCAACAAAGAGGGAGAGGGACACACACACACACACACACACACACACACACACACACACACACACACACACACACACACACACACACACACACACACACACACACACACACACACACACACACACACACGCGGAATCACCATGAATCTTATCTATCTAATGTGAACACGGGACAGACACGGCTCTATCTAATCTTATTCATCCACATGGGAACATGGGACAGACACAGCACAAGGTAAATGAGAGATTAGAGAATGTAATCTGAGCCGTGGGTAATGATTTATTTCTATTGTCAGAACAGCTTTCACCACATGGACATATGGGACATGAGCAAGGATGGGGGAGTTGAGTGGACAGAGGAGGTGAAATAAATAAATAGATAAATAAAAATTGTCGCAGGTTGTGTGCACAGTAAGGTCATTCTTGTTATTTTATAATCGTATCCTTTTCTAACGTATGTAATTCACAAAATGCTGGCTTACCCAGGTGGTTCTCTGAAGTGATGCGGTGGAGGTTGCACGTGTGGCCGTGGACCTTGGAGAGAGATTCCAGAAAAAGACACATTGGAGTTCCAAAATTCCACCAGAACACCAGAAACTGGCCGTTCCAGGTTCAGCTTTAGCACCAAGGGGTTATGATGACAGCTGACAGCATGCCTGCCTGTAAGGCAAAATTCCATCAATAAACAAGATCAAGTTATGAGATTTCATCTGTAAAAGACGAGAGTGATTTCAAGATCAATATTTCTATATTTAGTGAAAACAATACAAACAGAAGGCAGTGCTGCCTTGACTTACAGGTAACTGGCAGTTTGCAGTCAACGGTCCGATTATCCGATTATGAAATGCGTGAAAGTGTGAAATCCGAAAAATTACGATCTCTTCCAGAGCGGAATCAAAGCTGGTATGGACAGGTTCACCGATATCCATGGAGAATTAAAATTTGATCTAGGTGTTCTCATTTGTTCATATGTGAGAACCAGCTCGTCAAGGGTAGCAGCTGCCTCTTGCGATTTATGACACCAAAGTAATAATATTAATTTGTATCTGCCAGTCCACAAATGAAAAATATATTGCATCGAGCCTCATGCCGCCTGAACTTGTGTAATGTTTACGATCGTGGTTACTGTCATTGCATTCCTGCTCCTGATGTCATCCATCAATACATTGGCAGCAGTTTCATTCAGGGGAGTGCCAGCATGCTGAAACACACTGTTGGACCTCTCTCCTATATCAATGTCTGCCACACATGTTGTCTCGTACATTATACAGTCAATAATAACCCAAGGCAGGGTTTTCGAAACACCTGTTCAGCACAAAAAATCTACTCAGAAAATAAATCTGGCCCTTGGAAAATAATTTATGAAATAGTTCTCTGCATTGCTGCACAAGCATTCAGGCTTGTTTTGTTGCTAGTTTGTTTTTGTATACCTAGTCAAGGCTCCTGGAAGAGCTTGAACAAATCAGAACACAATAGAGCAAAAGGAACAGGTGAAAGAGGTGAGGGGGGGGGACACCAACAACAGAGTTGAAGACCAAGACACAGGCACACTTGGACAAACAATGGATGTGGGGAGGAATGGGGGCAGGAGAGAATGCATGGGGTGGACAAGACGGACACAGAAGGAAGCTCCAAGGAGGGAAAACTGGAAGTTTGGAAGGAGGGATATTGGGGTGGGGTTAACGAGGGTAGAAAAGATCATGGTTTTGAATCGGGGACGATCTGACTTGGTGTGGAACAGCTGTCTTGAAGACTTGGAAGGAAGAATGAGATTGAAGAGGATGTGGAAGTTGGTTTCATAGGTGAGAGAAGAGAGGACCAATTGAGTGGAAGTGAGCAGCGATCCTGGATTTAGGTAGTTTCACCAGAAGGGGGTTGATGATTCCTTCCATGTAATTAATTTCGTTTTATTGCACCATACTCTACCTGTGTTAAGTACAGTTATGGTACGTACTATAAAAAGTGATAATATTCAGTAATACATGTTACTAAGACAACGCTGAATGGTGCAGATATTTCATCATGAAGCTAAGAAAGACCCAATTTAGATTTGGCCAAAATTGTAAATTTATGGTATTTGCAAGCCATGCAAAACAATAGATATCAATGAATAATTCGAACTGTTTTAACGTTTACCTCAAGATCCTCCTCACAGACATGAAGTTACAAGCTGCCTCAAAGAACGCTAGTTCTAGAGGTGGAAGACTTGTAGAAGATAAAACTTAAGTAATTAATGATTGTTTTGAATATTCTGATGAGGAGGGTCGTGATGCTGCCTAGAGGGAGGGAGGAGGGGTCCTGTGCTTATTTAAATTATAATAATGTAGTTATGTACCGAATGGACAATGAACTAAATGAGTCAGCTTTCCAAATTTGCAGATGACTTGGAGATAAGGTAACAACAGACAGGGGAGTGATCAGATTCAGGAATGTTGAGATACTTTCATGGATTGGGTAAAATATTGGCAGATGCAGTTTAACATGGAGAAATGTGTGATGCTGATGTTGGATAAGAATGATGAAAACGGGGATTATATAATACAAAGGGCAGTCAAGTCTTGCAGGGTGACACAGGAAAAGGATCTGGGGGTGGTAATAGAGGTTGGGTAAGTATGGTGGGAAAATAAAGATAGAAGGTAGTAGAGGTAAAGCCAGAAACCAATCAATGAAAGACAAAGGCAAGCTACTAACCTGCACTTGGAACGATGATCCTGAGACTACACAAGAGTGACATTCTGATCAGTTCACACAGTCTTGCTTTCAGTTGATTTCATAAAGATTATGTTGATCAGAATCGTGGACTCACACGGTAGTTTAGAGGCAGTGTGCTTGACTTTGAGCTGTGAAGTCTTCATTTGATCCCTGACCCATTAAAGATCCCATGGCACTTTTGATAA
>NC_140974.1:4614063-4619063 GCF_056783735.1 Eptatretus burgeri
GGGCCCTGGTGTATACTATTGTATCATTAGAAAGGTAAAATGTGAGACAGGGAACATAGGTGGTGGATGCCGTGCGTATCAGGGTTAGGGACAGGAGAAATCTCAAGATTTAATCCAGATTTGCAAATGAAGCCCGTTTGTAAATAAACCTTCATGTGGTTTGGGAAGAGGGATTGGGGGGACGGGACGGTGGGAGACACTATTACTGGGTGGGAGACTTTATATGAAAGTATCTTGGCTCATGGAGCAGCAAAAGGACAAAGAGAAGTAGGTTGACAAACGACCAAAGGTATGAGGGGTGGACATACACAAGAAGGAAGGGAGGATTAACACATAAACGAGTAACAATCACCTGGACAGAAACTGAATGGGAAAGAATCAGTGTGTAGAGAAGAGATTATAATATATGCCTGGTGTTGGTTTAATGGTGAGAGTGGTGGCTTGGGATCCAAGGATCCGAAGTTCAAACCCTGCTTAGCTGTTGAATTAATACCAGATGGGGTTGATTCTGCCTGTCATCCTTCTGAGGTTGGCAAAATGAGTGCCAGCTTGCTGGTATCCTGTGTTGGAGTGGTGACCCGTCCAGGATTGTGCCCAATAGCCAAGGAGACTGCTTTAAGCAGCACCAACACTCTGCACAGAATATGGTTTCAATGGAGGGATGGATGACGGAGAAGAGATCAGGGATGTGTGTTGGCGAGTGCATGAGATAGTAAAGGGCAGCTTCTTCATCTTTCATGTGCAGCATAAAGCTGTGGGGTAGCATCATTGGCTGAGGGCACAGCTGTGTCAGTGGTTAGGGTAAGTTTTTGATGCTGGTTTTGATGCATGCTCCCATGATGCTGGTTAGGGTAAGTTTTTGAAATTTGTTCATGGTGCTGATGTGAGCTCGCCGACTCTTCGTGAAGGACATCATGGGTTCTTCATTCTGCCTGTAAAAAAGTTTATGGCTCGGTCAGGATTCAAACCTTGGCAAGAGAGCTTGGAGGCGAGTGTGTGTACCTCTAGTCTAGACCATCCTGTCACCCTAGTAATGGGCAATGGATTTATTTGAAAGACTGAAGTGCGTAGGACGGAAAAATGGACACAGGAAATAATCTGATTCCAGAATCTGGAAAGTAATGAAGGAAGGAAGGCCCCAACCATAAGGAGCCACGGTTTCTGCATCCATTTTTCTTTAAATGATTTATGGTGGAAATGCAAACTGAATCTACATCTCGGCTCTGCACCTTCAGTTTCACTCGCCATTGAAGTTTGGTGGTGAATGAATCTAATGTGACTTCTGTAATCAAAATTTGCTCCAAGATGTCATTTGCCCCTGTTTGAAATTGACAGGGAGAAAAAAAAAACATCCAACACCATCAGCCACAGGTGTTTAAAAAAAAATAAAAAAAGAACACGGAATTGAAGAAAGGTACCAATCTTTTAAAATAAAATAGTTTGGGTCGATAAACTAGAAATTTGTAATCTTTAAACTTCCATTTGATATCCCCACGCTTTTTGAAAAAAAAAACGGGAAGATATTGTAATCGGCTCTGTCTGTCTGTCAGTCCGTCCGTCCGTCCGTCCATCACAAGTATTCCTGTCCATCAACGGTTGGGCAGAAATTCTCCAAACTTGGTAGTTATGATCACCACGTGGCATGAAGGTCCAAGGAGTGATTTTGGCCCAGCCCCCCGAAAAATGCAATTACAGCGCATTGCAAAACATTTTAAAATGAAACTTTGCATTTGCAACCAACATTGCAGGACACATGACATATGTAACAATTTCTTTTGGATTTTACCTCCGGTTCATGCCCCAGAGGGTGGGGAGTTGGGATCACAGTGATCAAAATGGAAAAATAATTTAACTCAAAATTTCATATTGGATCCTTCCTGGTGGAACTTTTTACCATCTTTCAACTTTGCTTGAGGTGGGAAGCGTGGGGATTTGCGATGACGTGCCATCGACTTCACTCCAGTTTCTTATGTTGCTGTTCTTCTGCTGCTTTGTATTTTTGTCAGAGAAGGTTGCCCAAGATGTGACGTAATTTTTCTTTAACAATCACTGCAACGCGAGGAAATTTAAAAGTTACTAAACCTCAGAAGACAGTAACTTATTAAACTTTATGCTGATTAATTTCTTCCAAATGCAGATTGTTAAGATAAATTACGGTCTCCTGCCTTGAGCACCCTGTCATATTGGGCAACCTTCCCTCCGGAATTAAACTTCGAAGAGTTTCCAAAAGGATGGTGTAGAAGAGTATTATATCTTCTTCTTCTTCTTTCGGCTGCTCCCGTTCGGGGTCGCCACAGCGGATCATCCGTATGATCCGCATAGTGATTTGGCACATGTTTTACGCCGGATGCCCTTCCTGACGGAACCCTGGTCGCCTCTTACGACACAGGGATATGGTACACCTATTTTAACCGGGGTATACACCAGCCAAGTACACTGGCACTCATTTCGCCGACCTCGGAAGGATGACAGGCTGAGTCAACCCCCTGGTGTATTAATTCAGTGGCCCAACGGGGCTTGAACTCAGGACCTTTTGGATCCCAAGCCGCTGCCCTAACCACTGCGCCAACACCAGGCTGTAGAAGAGTATTTTATATATATATATATATATATGTATATATATGTATATATATATATATATATATATATATATATATATATATATATATATATATATATATATATATATATATATATATATATATATATATATATATATATATATATATATATATATATATATATATATATATATATATATATATATATATATATATATATATATATATATATATATATATATATATATATATATATATATATATATATATATATATATATATATATATATATATATATATATATATATATATATATATATATATATATATATATATATATATATATATATATATATATATATATATATATATATATATATATATATATATATATATATATATATATATATATATATATATATATATATATATATATATATATATATATATATATATATATATATATATATATATATATATATATATATATATATATACTAAATGGGATTCCAGCCAGAATGCATCATTAGGTGTTGATGATGTCATTGTTGACGATTATGGAGTACATATCCTGAAGGAGGACACTCATTCTCAACACCATTGGTTTTCACTATTGGAGCAGTTCCAGTCACAGAGGCACCTTCTCAACATCATCCAGACAATCTTGATGAGAGAGACAGACAGAGAAACAGAGAAAGACAGAGAGAGACAGACAGAGAAACAGAGAAAGACAGAGAGAGACAGACAGAGAAACAGAGAAAGACAGAGAGAGACAGACAGAGAAACAGAGAAAGACAGAGAGAGGTAGAGAGAAACAGAGAAAGACAGAGAGAGGTAGAGAGAAACAGAGAAAGACAGAGAGAGGTAGAGAGAAACAGAGAAAGACAGAGAGAGGTAGAGAGAAACAGAGAAAGACAGAGAGAGGTAGAGAGAAACAGAGAAAGACAGACAGAGCTAGAGAGAAACAGAGAAAGACAGAGAGAGGTAGAGAGAAACAGAGAAAGACAGAGAGAGGTAGAGAGAAACAGAGAAAGACAGAGAGAGGTAGAGAGAAACAGAGAAAGACAGAGAGAGGTAGAGAGAAACAGAGAAAGACAGAGAGAGGTAGAGAGAAACAGAGAAAGACAGAGAGAGGTAGAGAGAAACAGAGAAAGACAGAGAGAGGTAGAGAGAAACAGAGAAAGACAGAGAGAGGTAGAGAGAAACAGAGAAAGACAGAGAGAGGTAGAGAGAAACAGAGAAAGACAGAGAGAGGTAGAGAGAAACAGAGAAAGACAGAGAGAGGTAGAGAGAAACAGAGAAAGACAGAGAGAGGTAGAGAGAAACAGAGAAAGACAGAGAGAGGTAGAGAGAAACAGAGAAAGACAGAGAGAGGTAGAGAGAAACAGAGAGAGGTAGAGAGAAACAGAGAGAGGTAGAGAGAAACAGAGAAAGACAGAGAGAAACAGAGAGAGGTAGAGAGAAACAGAGAAAGACAGAGAGAAACAGAGAAAGACAGAGAGAAACAGAGAAAGACAGAGAGAAACAGAGAAAGACAGAGAGAAACAGAGAAAGACAGAGAGAAACAGAGAAAGACAGAGAGAAACAGAGAAAGACAGAGAGAAACAGAGAAAGACAGAGAGAAACAGAGAAAGACAGAGAGAAACAGAGAAAGACAGAGAGAAACAGAGAAAGACAGAGAGAAACAGAGAAAGACAGAGAGAAACAGAGAAAGACAGAGAGAAACAGAGAAAGACAGAGAGAAACAGAGAAAGACAGAGAGAAACAGAGAAAGACAGAGAGAAACAGAGAAAGACAGAGAGAAACAGAGAAAGACAGAGAGAAACAGAGAAAGACAGAGAGAAACAGAGAAAGACAGAGAGAAACAGAGAAAGACAGAGAGAAACAGAGAAAGACAGAGAGAAACAGAGAAAGACAGAGAGAAACAGAGAAAGACAGAGAGAAACAGAGAAAGACAGAGAGAAACAGAGAAAGACAGAGAGAAACAGAGAAAGACAGAGAGAGAAAGACAGAGAGAGAAAGACAGAGAGAGAAAGACAGAGAGAGAAAGACAGAGAGAGAAAGACAGAGAGAGAAAGACAGAGAGAGAAAGACAGAGAGAAAGACAGAGAGAGAAAGACAGAGAGAGAAAGACAGAGAGAGAAAGACAGAGAAAGAGAAAGAGAAAGAGAAAGAGAAAGACAGAGAGAGAAAGACAGAGAGAAAGACAGAGAGAGAAAGACAGAGAGAAAGACAGAGAGAAAGACAGAGAGAGAAAGACAGAGAGAAAGACAGAGAGAGAAAGACAGAGAGAAACAGAGAAAGACAGAGAGAGAAAGACAGAGAGAGAAAGACAGAGAGAAACAGAGAAAGACAGAGAGAAACAGAGAAAGACAGAGAGAAACAGAGAAAGACAGAGAGAGAAAACAGAGAAAGACAGAGAGAAACAGAGAAAGACAG